>NC_074665.1:71976353-72171353 GCF_029448725.1 Salvelinus fontinalis
CAATTGAAGTTGAAGATTCCTGATATTTGTGGCGCCCGCCGTTTGGTGTGTCGCAGACTTGGTGGTGAAACAGAGGAGTCACTGTCATTCCTTTTGAATCAGAATCTCCACCCTACAAAGTCATGTTAGGATATATCAGTTATCCTGTTAGACATTTGTGCGAAATCTACTGCGTTGTTTCACGTGCAACATTCATGGTCATGTTGCATCAAATCAAATTGTATTAGTCACATGTGCCGAATACAACAGGTGTAGTAGACCTTATAGTGAAATGCTTACTTATAACCCCTTAACCAACAATGCAGTTTTAAGAAAAATAAGTGTGAAGTAAAAAATAGATAAGTTAAAAATAAAAGTAACAAATAATTAAAGAGCAGCAGTAAAATAACAGTAGCAGGGCTATATACAGGGGTTACCGGTACAGAGTCAATGTGCGGGGGCACAGGATAGTTGAGGTAATATGTACAAGTAGGTAGAGTTAAAGTGACTATGCATAGATAATAAACAGAGTAGCAGCAATGTAAAAAGAGAGGGGAATTTGAAATTTCCTCTTGAATTTGCAGACGTGTTGCTTTGCGTTTTGTTGCCAACCTTACTTTACTAGCTGACAACTTTACGTTTGTTTTTTTTTCTTTTTAATTACCGTTGATATTTTTAGTTTTTCCATCACAACTTTTTTCCCTCCTTCAACTTTTTCACTCCGGACGCTTTATCTGGACATGGTCCGTCAGCACTTTCAACAGCCGAAGCTAAGTAGTAACATTAACATGATGTCTTCTAATTGCAGTCGCTGTACTCATAATATACAGGAGAACGATCGCCTTATGGCGAGGATAGCTGTGCTGCAAGCCCAGCTTCAGACGCAATCGTTAGGCAAGGGTAATTTCAGTGTAGGAAAGGATGAAACAGCGTCTGTGCCAACAGTAAGTACAGATAGTAACGTTAGTATAAATCCCCTCGCACAATCCCCGCAGCCGGACAACTTTCTCATGGCTTCTGAAGGGAAATGCTGTAGGAATGCTCAACTGGTGTCGCTCATTCAGCCAACAGAAACTTTCAACCGGTTTTCCCCATTAAGTAGCGACTCGGAGTCTGAGGCCGAGTCTTCTCTTGTCTCTACTCCTCCAGTTACGGGGTCTGAGACGCCGAAGGCTCCCACCATTAGCTCTGACAAATTGAAAACCCTAGTCATTGGCGACTCCATTACCCGCAGTATTAGACTTAAAACAAATCATCCAGCGATCATACACTGTTTACCAGGGGGCAGGGCTACCGAAGTTAAGGCTAATCTGAAGATGGTCCTGGCTAAAGCTAATACTGGCGAGTGTAGAGAGTATAGAGATATTGTTATCCACGTCGGCACCAACGATGTTAGGATGAAACAGTCAGAGGTCACCAAGCGCAACATAGCTTCAGCGTGTAAATCAGCTAGAAAGATGTGTCGGCATCGAGTAATTGTCTCTGGCCCCCTCCCAGTTAGGGGGAGTGACGAGCTCTACAGCAGAGTCTCACAACTCAATCGCTGGTTGAAAACTGTTTTCTGCCCCTCCGAAAAGATAGAATTTGTAGATAATTGGCCTTCTTTCTGGGACTCACCCACAAACAGGACCAAGCCTGACCTGCTGAGGAGTGACGGACTCCATCCTAGCTGGAGGGGTGCTCTCATCTTATCTACCAACATAGACAGGGCTCTAACTGCTCTAGCTCCACAATGAAATAGGGTGCAGGCCAGGCAGCAGGCTGTTAGCCAACCTGCCAGCTTAGTGGAGTCTGCCACTAGCATAGTCAGTGTAGTCAGCTCAGCCATCCCCATTGAGACTGTGTCTGTGCCTCGATCTAGGTTGGGCAAAACTAAACATGGCGGTGTTCGCCTTAGCAATCTCATTAGGATAAAGACCTCCTCCATTCCTGCCATTATTGAAAGAGATCATGATACCTCACATCTCAAAATAGGGTTACTTAATGTTAGATCCCTCACTTCAAAGGCAGTTATAGTCAATGAACTAATCACTGATCATAATCTTGATGTGATTGGCCTGACTGAAACATGGCTTAAGCCTGATGAATTTACTGTGTTAAATGAGGCCTCTCCTCCTGGTGACACTAGTGACCATATCCCCCGTGCATCCCGCAAAGGCGGAGGTGTTGCTAACATTTACGATAGAAAATTTCAATTTACAAAAAAAAAAATGACGTTTTCGTCTTTTGAGCTTCTAGTCATGAAATCTATGCAGCCTACTCAATCACTTTTTATAGCTACTGTTTACAAGCCTCCTGGGCCATATACAGCGGTCCTCTCTGAGTTCCCTGAATTCCTATCGGACCTTGTAGTCATAGCAGATCATATTCTAATTTTTGGTGATTTTAATATTCATATGGAGAAGTCCACAGACCCACTCCAAAAGGCTTTCGGAGCCATCATCGACTCAGTGGGTTTTGTCCAACATGTCTCTGGACCTACTCACTGCCACAGTCATACTCTGGACCTAGTTTTGTCCCATGGAATAAATGTTGTAGATCTTAATGTTTTTCCTCATAATCCTGGACTATCGTACCACCATTTTATTACGTTTGCAATCGCAACAAATAATCTGCTCAGACCCCAACCAAGGAGCATCAAAAGTCGTGCTATAAATTTTCAGACAACACAAAAATTCCTTGATGCCCTTCCAGACTCCTTCTGCCTACCCAAGGACGTCAGAGGACAAAAATCAGTTAACCACTTAACTGAGGAACTCAATTTAACCTTGCGCAATACCCTAGATGCAGTTGCACCCCTAAAAACGAAAAACATTTGTCATAAGAAACTAGCTCCCTGGTATACAGAAAATACCCGAGCTCTGAAGCAAGCTTCCAGAAAATTGGAACGGAAATGGCGCAACACCAAACTGGAAGTCTTCCGACTAGCTTGGAAAGACAGTACCGTGCAGTATCGAAGAGCCCTCACTGCTGCTCGATCATCCTACTTTTCCAACTTAATTGAGGAAAATAAGAACAATACAAAATTTATTTTTGATACTGTTGCAAAGCTAACTAAAAAGCAGCATTCCCCAAGAGAGGACGGCTTTCACTTCAGCAGTAATAAATTCATG
Organism: Salvelinus fontinalis; assembly: GCF_029448725.1. Taxonomy (NCBI): domain Eukaryota; kingdom Metazoa; phylum Chordata; class Actinopteri; order Salmoniformes; family Salmonidae; genus Salvelinus; species Salvelinus fontinalis. The sequence continues at coordinate 71,979,446 of NC_074665.1, forward strand.
AATTTCTTTGAGGAAAAGATCGTGATCATTAGAAAGCAAATTACGGACTCCTCTTTAAATCTGCGTATTCCTCCAGGGCTTAGCTGTCCTGGATCTGCACAGCTCTGCCAGGGCCTAGGATCGGGAGAGACACTTAAGTGTTTTAGTACTATATCTCTTGACACAATGATGAAAATAATCATGGCCTCTAAACCTTCAAGCTGCATACTGGATCCTATACCAACTAAACTACTGAACGAGCTGCTTCATGTGCTTGGCCCTCCTATGCTGAACATAATAAACGGCTCTCTATCCACCGGATGTGTACCAAACTCACTAAAAGTGGCAGTAATAAAGCCTCTCTTGAAAAAGCCAAACCTTGACCCGGAAAATATAAAAAACTATTGGCCTATATCGAATCTTCCATTCCTCTCAAAGATTTTAGAAAAAGCTGTTGCGCAGCAACTCACTGCCTTCCTGAAGACAAATGATGTATACGAAATGCTTCAGTCTGGTTTTAGACCCCATCATAGTACTGAGACTGCACTTGTGAAGGTGGTAAATGAACTTTTAATGGCGTCAGACCGAGGCTCTGCATCTGTCCTCGTGCTACTAGACCTTAGTGCTGCCTTTGACACCATCGATCACCACATTCTTTTGGAGAGACTGGAAACCCAAATTGGCCTACACGGACAAGTTCTGGCCTGGTTTAGATCTTATCTGTCGGAAAGATATCAGTTTGTCTCTGTGAATGGTTTGTCCTCTGACAAATCAACTGTACATTTCGGTGTTCCTCAAGGTTCCGTTTTAGGACCGCTATTGTTTTCACTATATATTTTACCTCTTGGGGATGTTATTCGAAAACATAATGTTAACTTTCTCTGCTATGCGGATGACACACAGCTGTACATTTCAATGAAACATGGTGAAGCCCCAAAATTGCCCTCGCTAGAAGCCTGTGTTTCAGACATAAGGAAGTGGATGGCTGAAAACATTCTACTTTTAAACTCAGACAAAACAGAGATGCTTGTTCTAGGTCCCAAGAAACAAAGAGATCTTCTGTTGAATCTGACAATTAATCTTGATGGTTGTAAAGTCGTCTCAAATAAAACTGTGAAGGACCTCGGCGTTACTCTTGACCCTGATCTCTCTTTTGACGAACATATCAAGACTGTTTCAAGGACAGATTTTTTCCATCTACGTAACATTGCAAAAATCAGACATTTTCTGTCCAAAAATGATGCAGAAAAATTCATCCATGCATTTGTTACTCCTAGGTTAGACTACTGCAATGCTCTACTTTCCGGCTACCCGGATAAAGCACTAAATAAACTTCAGTTAGTGCTAAATACGGCTGCTAGAATCCTGACTAGAACCAAGAAATTTGATCATATTACTCCAGTGCTAGCTTCACCTACACTGGCTTCCTGTTAAGGCAAGGGCTGATTTCAAGGTTTTACTGATAACCTATAAAGCGTTACATGGGCTTGCTCCTACCTATCTTTCCGAGTTGGTCCTGCCGTACATACCTACACGTACGCTACGGTCACAAGAAGCAGGCCTCCTAATTGTCCCTAGAATTTCTAAGCAAACAGCTGGAGGCAGGGCTTTCTCCTATAGATCTCCATTTTTATGGAACGGTCTGCCTACCCATGTGAGAGACGCAGACTCGGTCTCAACCTTTAAGTCTTTACTGAAGACTTATCTCTTCAGTAGGTCATATGATTGAGTGTAGTCTGGCCCAGGAGTGTGAAGGTGAACGGAAAGGCTCTGGAGCAACGAACCGCCCTTGCCGTCTCTGCCTGGCCGGTTCCCCTCTCTCCACTGGGATTCTCTGCCTCTAACCCTATTACAGGGGCTGAGTCACTGGCTTACTGGTGCTCTTTCATGCCGTCCCTAGGAGGGGTGCGTCACTTGAGTGGGTTGAGTTACTGACGTGATCTTCCTGTCTGGGTTGGCGCCCCCCCTTGGTTTGTGCTGTGGTGGAGATCTTTGTGGGCTATACCTATACCTTGTCTCAGGTGTTGTAAGTTGGTGGTTGAAGATATCCCTCTAGTGGTGCGGGGGCTGTGCTTTGGCAAAGTTTGGTGTGGTTATATCCTTCCTGTTTGGCCCTGTCCTGGGGTATCATCGGATGGGGCCACAGTGTCTCCTGACCCCTCCTTTCTCAGCCTCCAGGATTTATGCTGCAGTAGTTTATGTGTCGGGGGGCTAGGGTCAGTTGGTTATATCTGGAGTACTTCTCCTGTCTTATCCAGTGTCCTGTGTGAATTTAAGTATGCTCTCTCTAATTCTCTCCTTCTCTCTTTCTTTCTTTCTCTCTCTCGGAGAACCTGAACCCTAGGACCATACGTCAGGACTACCGGGCATGATGACTGCTTGCTGTCCCCAGTCCACCTGGCCTTGCTGCTGTTCCAGTTTCAACTGTTCTGCCTGCGGTTATGGAACCCCTACCTGTACCAGACCTGCTGTTTTCAACTCTTAATGATCGGCTATGAAAAGCCAACTGACATTTATTCCTGATTATTATTTGACCATGCTTGTCACTTATGAACATTTTGAACATCTTGGCCATGTTCTGTTATAATCTCCACCCGGCACAGCCAGAAGAGGACTGGCCACCCCTCATAGCCTGGTTCCTCTCTAGGTTTCTTCCTAGGTTTTGACCTTTCTAGGGAGTTTTTCCTAGCCCCCGTGCTTCTACACCTGCATTGCTTGCTGTTTGGGGTTTTAGGCTGGGTTTCTGTACAGCACTTCGAGATATTAGCTGATGTACGAAGAGCTATATAAAATAAACTTGATTTGATTTGAGAGGGGGGCAATGCAAATAGTCTGGGTAGCCATTTGATTAGCTGTTCAGGATTCTTATGGCTTGGGGGTAGAAGCAGTGTATAGGAGGGAGAATCCTAGATGTGGGAAGTGTGTTAGAGGACAAGGACAGAGAATTGTGTAGTTTTGGTGGATACAGTTGTGTGTGTTACCTGTAGGGGTGCCCATATTGCTGGGGATCGGAAGTGTCCGGTGCAAGAGACGCAGGTTGAAATGGCCACAGTCAGAGTAGTGCATAAATTAACGTATGCTGAGGTAGTGAAGAAAGTAGAGGATGGGTCAAGAGTGAGGGTTCTGAGAGAATCCCTGTGAGTAGACCGAGGCCTATGAGTGATTTATGCTTCAGTAAGGTTGGGTTCTTAACGTTCATAGCAATGGTTATCAACTGTACAGCAACTGTACAGCAACTGTACATCAACTGTACAGGAAAGTAAATCACAGAAAATATATATGTGGTGGCAGCAGCAGATAAAAGTTTTTGAAATATACCCACATTGGCAGTATTCCAATAGGAATTACACATGACCTTGCAGGCCAAATGTGGCCTGTAAACCATGAGTTTCAGGCCATTGTATTAAACTCAGAAAAAAATATTTACATTTGTTCCTAAAGTAGTACAAACACTTGTCACTGTAGTGGTACCCTGTAAGGTCATCCTGTTTACCTTCCGTTATTAGTGCATACATACTTGTACCCCAGTTCTAACCTCAGGCCTGGAAGTAGGTTTCCCAAAACCCAAAAAGGATTTCAGATTTCCTGCTTCTGTTTCCAGAAAAAGCAACCCCAAAAAATGTGCAACCCTGCCTGTAAATCACATTATGTTGGTTGGCAAAGTGATGTGTAATTTCTATTGGAATAAGACAGAGTTAGGATGTCCAACAGTTGGAATTTTTTATTGACCTTCAACCTTCATTCAGAATGACTAGCAAGGGTAGGGTTATGATGAGACTACCTAAACATTTAAACTCGAGCAAAAAATCTAACTAACATTGGATTAGTTAAAAAAAAAGGTATTATTTATCTTTGTGTAGCATAAGATTAATCAATGTATATGAACAAACATAGATAATGAAAGAAACCATTTAAAAAAACTTTTTTTTTTAATCTACCTGCAATAGAGAATGCTGGGAAATATGATAATGATGGGTGTGGTTTGATTCAAAGTGATGGTGTATGAGTTTCAGGCCCCTCTATTAGGGTAAAACTAGGCCCTCAAAATAAGGCCTTATGAAATGCTGTACGTATGGTATTATGGCGTTCTCTCCACCAGCATCATGAGGTAGTCACCTGGAATGCATTTCAATTAACAAGTATGCCTTGTTAAAGTTCATTTGTGGAATTCCTTTCCTTCTTAATGTGTTTGAGCCAGTCAATTGTGTTGTGACAATGTAGGGGTGGTATACAGAAGATAGCCATATTTGGTAAAAGACCAAGTCCATATTATGCCAAGAACAGCTCAAATAAGCAAAGAGAAACGACAGTCCCTCATTACTTTAAGACATGAAGGTCAGTCAATGGGGAACATGAAAGTTTATTCAAGTGCAGTCACAAAAACCATCAAGCACAATGATGAAACTGGTTCTCATGAGGACCGCCACAGGAAAGGACCCAGAGTAACCTCTGCTGCAGAGGATAAGTTCATTAAAGTTACCAGCCTCAGAAATTACAGCCCAAATAAATGCTTCACAGAGTTCAAGTAACAGACACATCTCAACATCAACTGTTCAGAGGAGACTGCGTGAATCAGGCATTCATGGTCGAATTGCTGCAAAGAAAACACTACCAAAGGACACCAATAAGAAGAGACTTGCTTGGGCCAAGAAACACGAGCAATGGACATTAGACCAGTGGAAATCTGTCCTTTGGTCTGTCCATATTTGAGATTTTTGGTTTTGAGACACAGACTAGGTGAACAGATGATCTCCACATGTGTGGTTCCCACCGTGAAGCATGGAGGAGATGTGATGGTGTGGAGGTGCTTTGCTGGTGACACTGTCAATTATTTATTTAGAATTCAAGGCACACTTAACCAGCATGGTTACCACAGCATTCTACAGCGATATGTCATCCTATCTGGTTTGCGCTTAGTGGGACTATCATTTGTTTTTCAACAGGACAATGACCCAACACACATCCAGGCTGTGTAAGGGCTATTTGACCAAGAAGGAGAGTGATGGAGTGCTGCATTAGATGACCTGGCCTCCACAATCATCCAACCTCAACCCAATTGAGATGGTTTGGGATGAGTTGGACCGCAGAGTGTAGGAAAAGCAGCCAACAAGTGCTCAGCATATGTGGGAACTCCTTCAAGACTGTTGGAAAAGCCTCCCAGGTGAAGCTTGTTGTGAGAATGCCAAGAGTGTGCAAAGCTGTAATCAAGGCAAAGGGTGGCTACTTTGAAGATTCTAAAATGTATATATATTTTGATATGTTTTACACTTTTTTTGGTAACTACATGATTCCATATGTGTTATTTCATAGTTTTGACATCCTCACTATTATTCTATAATGTAGAATATAGTAAAAATAAAGAAAAACCCTTGAATGCATAGGTGTCTAAACTTTTGACTGGTACTGTATATATACTGCCAGAGCCCTGCAAAATGACCTCCAGCAGGCCACAAATGTGCATGTGTCAGCATATGGTCTCACAAGGGGTCTGAGGATCTCATCTCGGTACCTAATGGCAGTCAGGCTACCTCTGGCGAGCACATGGAGGGCTGTGCGGCCCCACAAAGAAATGCCACCCCACACCATGACTGACCCACCGCCAAACCGGTCATGCTGGAGGATGTTGCAGGCAGCAGAACGTTCTCCACGGCGTCTCCAGACTCTGTCACGTCTGTCACATGTGCTCATGTGCTCAGTGTGAACCTGCTTTCATCTGTGAAGAGCACAGAATTTGCCAATCTTGGTGTTCTCTGGCAAATGCCAAAAGTCCTGCACGGTGTTGGGCTGTAAGCACAAACCCCACCTGTGGACGTCGGGCCCTCATACCACCCTCATGGAGTCTGTTTCTGACCGTTTGAGCAGACACATGCACATTTGTGGCCTGCTGGAGGTCATTTTGCAGGGCTCTGGCAGTGCACCTCCTTGCACAAAGGCGGAGGTAGCGGTCCTGCTGCTGGGTTGTTGCCCTCCTACGGCCTCCTCCACGTCTCCTGATGTACTGGCCTGTCTCCTGGTAGCGTCTTCATGCTCTGGACACTACGCTGACAGACACAGCAAACCTTTTTGCCACAGCTCGCATTGATGTGCCATCCTGGATGAACTGCACTACCTGAGCCACTTGTGTGGGTTGTAGACTCCGTCTCATGCTACCACTAGAGTGAGAGCACCGACAGCATTCAAAAGTGACTAAAACATCAGCCAGGAAGCATAGGAACTGAGAAGTGGTCTGTGGTCACCACCTGCAGAATCACTCCTTTTTTGGGGGTGTCTTGCTAATTGCCTATAATTTCCACCTTTTGTCTATTCCATTTACACAACAGCATGTGAAAATTATTGTCAATCAGTGTTGCTTCCTAAGTGGACAGTTTGATTTCACAGAAGTGTGATTGACTTGGAGTTACATTTTGTTGTTTAAGTGTTCCCTTTATTTTCTTGAGCAGTGTATATTTCTTTTAGGATCTCACTTGGTGAAGTCCACAGTACCGAGAATGGATGAATGCAACAACTATGTTTCTGTCACTAACAAATACAGTCATGGGTGGTAATGCTACAACTTACTTGAAAGGCAACGCACTCTGGGAAATATTTGAATAAGGCTTTACACTAAGCAGTGTCTAAATTTAACACTGTTCGGTGTCTATATGGATCCATAGACTCGACACTTTCTGTGTTATTTAGTTATTTTTTACACTGAAAAATTTGCTGGGTTGTCATTGGTCCTGACACCTCACCTTGGGGTTGAGGGCCGACTGCTTGGCGGCGATGGAGTCCAGGTACCGGACACAGTCCATGTGGCTCTTGGTGGCGGCCATGTCGAGGGGTGTGTGGTAGTCATTGTCCAGGCACCACACGTTGGCTCCAAACGACACCAGGAAGGATAGGCAGTTGTGGTGGCCGTTGGCGGCGGCCAGGTGGAGCGGAGTGTTCCCCCAGATATCACACTTGTCCTGGTCACCTCTGGGAGAGGGAGAGAGGGAAAAGGAACAGAGGGATTAAGAGCATATGTTACAGAGTACACGATAAAACATACTTCGGCCTTTTACTCCTACTGCTGCATCAGCCATCAATAACTGTAATAAGGACTCAAATTATTGCATGCCAGTTTATGGAGAACATTTAATTCTACGAATAGGTGTAACCTATTTCCAGGAAACGGGGCCATAATGTATGAATTTATGTGTGATACAGGGTTTGCACAGAGAATTATATTTCACTTCCTGCTTTGCGGGTCAGGGTCCGTCCTCTTCCTGTGATCCCCCCGTTGTGGTGTGATCAACAATTGACTGGGTGCAGGTAAAACATTACAGTGGTGTTACCATGTATTATTCAACACATGGACCGAGAGTCTTTTTTCTCACAGACACCCAGAGAAGCTGTGACTACACAGAGCCACAAGGTCAACACCTGTGCCATGTCCAGATGCCAAACGTTGTCGAATGTGATTCCTTATTGTACATGCCAGCGAGGCATGTTTGTTTTACATAGTATACAGTGACTTCGGAAAGTAATCAGATCCCTTGACTGTTTCCACATTTACAGCCCTACTCTAAAAAAAGAAATATTTCTATTTTATTTCAACTTTATTTAACTAGGCAAGTCAGTTAAGAACACCGGCAACAACGTCGCCTATGGGCATAAACCCACCATTGCTGGACCAGACAGAACTGGCAAAAAGTGCTCTTCACTAACGAGTTGCGGTTTAGTCTCACCAGGGGTGATGATAGGATTCGCGTTTATCGTCGAAGGAATGATCGTTACACCGAGACCTGTACTCTGGAGCGGGATCGATTTGGAGGTGGAGGGTCCATCATGGTCTGGGGCGGTGTGTCACAGCATCATCAGACTGAGCTTGTTGTCATTGCAGGCAATCTCAACGCTGTGCGTTACAGGGAAGACATCCTCCTCCCTCATGTGCTACCCTTCCTGCAGGCTCATCCTGACATGACCTTCCAGCATGACAATGCCACCAGCCATACTGCTCGTTCTGTGCGTGATTTCCTGCAAGACAGGAATGTCAGTGTTCTGCCATGGCCAGCGAAGAGCCCGAATCTCAATCCCATTGAGCACGTCTGGGACCTGTTGGATTGGAGGGTGAAGGCTAGGGCCATTCCCCCCAGAAATGTCCGGGAACTTGCAGGTGCCTTGGTGGAAGAGTGGTGTAACATCTCACAGCAAGAACTGGCAAATCTGGTGCAGTCCATGAGGAGGAGATGCACTGCAGTACTTAATGCAGCTGGTGGCCACACCAGATACTGAAGGATACTTTTGATTTTGAACCCAATTTCTTCTGGGACACATTATTATATTTATGTTAGTCACATGTCTGTGGAACTTGTTCAGTTTGTCTCAGTTGTTGAATCTTGTTATGTTCATACAAATATTTACACCTTTAGTTTGCTGAAAATAAACACAGTTGACAGTGAGAGGACGTTTATTTATTTGCTGAGTTGTGTGTGTATATATATATATATATATATATATATATATAGATACAGTTGAAGTCGGAAGTTTACATACACCTTAGCCAAATACATGCAAAAATAAACTTATTGTAATGCCGCAATATAATAACCTGTTTGTATTTTCCCTATAAGCAATGGCTTGTTTTACTTTTGACATTACCCTAATAAAGTGTAGAAAATGTTGTGAAGGTTTGGTGTGTTGTGGCTATTATACGCTTTAGCTACTGCAGGCCTATGAAGGCAGTGCGCATTGGCGCTCCAACGGCTTCCGACAATTGAACTTGAGGTGAGGATGAATGTTTTAGCCTACCAGAGTTATTCCTTTAATCTAACAATATAACCCTCTTTATATGTTCGAAATTAACAAATGAGCCTAACTCTGTATAGCAATAGTAGCCTATCTGACAAGGATAACATGCCACCGGGATATCTCTCTCTGTCTCTATAGGACTAGGCCTAAACTTCTCGTCCTTATATACACAGTTGAAGTCGGAGGATTTTCACAATTCCTGGCGTTTAATCCGTAAAAATTCCCTGTCTTATGTCAGTTAGGATCACCACTTTATTTTAAGAATGTGAAATGTCAGAATAATAGTAGAGAGAATGATTTGTTTCAGCTTTTATTTATTTATTCACATTCCCAGTGGGTCAGAAGTTAACATAAACTCAATTAGTATTTGGTAGCATTGCCTTTAAATTGTTTAACTTGGGTCAAACGTTTCAGGTAGCCTTCCACAACCTTCCCACAATAAGTTAGGTGAATTTTGGCCCATTCCTCCAGACAAAGCTGCTGTAACTAAGTCAGGTTTGTAGGCCCCCTTGCTCGCATACGCTTTTTCAGTTCTGCCCACCAATTTTCTATAGGATTGAGGTCAGGGCTTTGTGATGGCCACTCCAATACATTGACTTTGTTGTCCTTAAGCCATTTTGCCACAACTTTGGAAGTGTGCTTGGGGTCATTGTCCATTTGGAAGACCCATTTGCGACCAAGCTTTATCTTCCTCACTGATGTCTTGAGATGGTGCTTCAATATATCCACATTATTTTCCTTCCTCATTAAGTCATCTATTTTGTGAAGTGCATCAGTCCCTCCTGCAGCAAAGGGCTTTGTGATGCCACTCCAATACCTTGACTTTGTTGTCCTTAAGCCATTTTGCCACAACTTTGGAAGTGTGCTTGGGGTCATTGTCCATTTGGAAGACCCATTTGCGACCAAGCTTTATCTTCCTCACTGATGTCTTGAGATGGTGCTTCAATATATCCACATCATTTTCCTTCCTCATTAAGTCATCTATTTTGTGAAGTGCATCAGTCCCTCCTGCAGCAAAGCACCCACACAACATGATGCTGCCACCCCCGTGCTTCACGGTTGGGATGGTGTTCTTCGGTTTGCAAGCCTCCCCTTTTTTCCTCCAAAACATAACGATGGTCATTATGGCCAAACAGTTCTATTTTGGTTTCATCAGACCAGAGGACATTTCTCCAAAAAAACGATCTTTGTCCCCATGTGCAATTACAAACCGTAGTCTGGGTTTTTTATGGCGGTTTTGGAGCAGTGGCTTCTTCCTTGCTGAGCGGCCTAACAGGTTATGTTGATATAGGACTCGTTTTACTGTGGATATAGATACTTTGTACCTGTTTCCTCCAGCATCTTCACAGGGTCCTTTGCCGATGTTCTGGGATTGATTTCTACTTTTCGCACCATAGTACGTTCATCTCTAGGAGACAGACCGCGTCTCATTCCTGAGCGGGATGACGGCTGCGTGGTCCCATGGTGTTTATACTTCGCGTACTATTGTTTCTACAGATGAACGTGGTACCTTCATGCATTTGGAAATTGCTCCCAAGGATGAACCAGACTTGTGGAGGTCTATAATTTTTTTCTGAGGTCTTGGCTGATTTCTTTTGATTTTTCCATGATGTCAAGAAAAGAGACACTGAGTTTGAAGGTAGGCCTTGAAATACATCCACAGGTACACCTCCAATTAACTCAAATGATGTCAAATAGCCTATCAGAAGCTTCTAAAGCCATGACATAATTTTATGTAATTTTCCAAGCTGTTTAAAGGCACAGTCAACTTAGTGCATGTAAACTTCTGACCCACTGCAATTGTGATACAGTGAATAATAAGTGAAATAATCTGTCTGCAAACAATTGTTGGAAAAATTACTTGTGTCATGCACAAAGTAGATGCCCTACCCGACATGCCAAAACTATAATTTGTTAACAAGACATTTTGGAGAGGTTGAAAAACTAGTTTTAATGACTCTAACCTAAGTGTATGTAAACTTCTGACTTCAACTGTAAATATAGGACAAAACAAACATCACGACAAGAGAGACAACACTACATAAAGAAAGACCTAAGACAACAATCTAGCAAGGCAGCAACACATGATAACACAGCATGGTACTGTAGCAGCACAACATGACAACACCATGGTAGCAGCACAAAACATGGTACAAACATTATTGGGCACAGACAACAGCACAAAGGGCAAGAAGGTAGAGACAACAATACATCACGCAAAGCAGCCACAACAGTCAATAAGAGTGTCCATGATTGAGTCTTTGAATGAAGAGATTGGTATAAAACTGTCCAGTTTGAGTGTTTGTTGCAGCTCGATCCAGTCGCTAGCTGCAGCGAACTGAAAAGAGGAGCGACCCAGGGATGTGTGTGCTTTGGGGACCTTTAACAGAATGTGACTGGCAGAGCGGATGTTGTATGTGGAGGATGAGGGCTGCAGTAGATATCTCAGATAGGGGGGAGTGAGGGCTAAGAGGGTTTTATAAATAAGCACCTTCTTCCGACGGATATAGAGATGACTAGTTTACAGAGGAGTATAGAGTGCAGTGATGTGTCCTATAAGGAGCATTTGTGGCAAATCTGATGGCCGAATGGTAAAGAACATCTAGCCGCTCGAGAGCACCATTACCTGCCGATCTATAAAGTATGTCTCCGTAATCTAGCATGGTCATCTGAATAAGGTTTAGTTTGGCAGCTGGGGTGAAAGAGGAGCGATTACGATAGAGGAAACCAAGTCTAGATTTAACTTTAGCCTGCAGCTTTGATATGTGCTGAGAGAAGGACATTGTACCGTCTAGCCATACTCCCAAGTACTTGTATGAGGTGACTACCTCAACCTCCAAGCTGTATCACAACTGCCTGTGATTGGGAGTCCTATAGGGCGGTGCACAATTTTCCCAGTGTCGTCCGAGTTTGGCCTGTGTAGGCCGTCATTGCAAATAAGAATTTGTTCTTAATTTACTTGCGCAGTTAAATAAAGTTTAAATAAAATAAAACATTTAAAAGCTCCAAACCATCAGAGGTAGTTCAAGAGGGTTAATAAATTATGTTATGATAAACTGTAAGGTCTCCTCTTCAGGAGACCTCTGTGTGTGCGTGTGTTAAAACCTGTTTTTGAGTGTTGTGACCTTTAGACACTATCAGAAGGCGTCTACATTCAGACTCCTCCTGTCTGGATCCCACCGTGGTTATCTGGTTCTCCGAGAACACAAGGCTGCCACAGACCTGATGAAACCATCCCCCTGTCAGAAGATGCTTACACTCGTTCACATTGTTATGACTCTATACTTGTGATGAAAGGTCAAGTTTCGGTCAATCCCACTTCTGAGCTTTTAATTGCTGATAAAATGGTTACTGCTGTCAGGGGAGGTTAGATTTATTAAAATGTTGTTGCCAGGGAAAGTCACGCAAGGAGGACGGGGAGAGGCTATATGAGTTACAGGATGTCTTAGACATTTTGCAGAACTTGGGGAACTATCACATACTGTTATACTGTACTCTGTACCATCTTCTGCCTACAATTGTATTACTAAAATGAGTATTTTAATACTTAAACAAAGAGTCTGTGTTTTCTTTCCATTACTAATGTATGTTTGATAAGACTTGATCATTTGTTGAAGAAATTGACCAACATAGTAATCACACCTGTGGGAGAGAGGCATTCTTCTCACCAAACTACATTACCTTTGTTTTGGAGGTTCAGAACAAGGTTAAGGGTAGATAAAGCTTGTTGTACACTAAAAGAGCTTTGTTGTAGAGCATTTACCACAAAATCCAGGGAGGGGCCAGCTGTGTATAAGACTGTATCATCTGCATATAAATGGATGAGAGAGCTATGTTGTTGATGTAAATTGAGAAGAACATGGGCCTAGGATTGAGCCTTGGGGTACTCCCTTGGTGATAGGCAGTGGCTGAGAAACTCCAAACTGGCTGTCATGTGCCTTTTACTGAGGACTGGCCACTCTACCATAAAGTCCTGATTGGTGCAGTGCTGCAGAGATGGTTGTCCTTCTGGAAGATTCTCCCATCTCCACAGAGGAACTATAGAGCTCTGTCAGAGTGACCATCAGGTTTTTAGTCACCTCCCTGATCAAGGCCCTTCTCAATAGCTCAGTTTGGCCCTGCGGACAGCTCTAGGAAAAGTCTCGGTGGTTCTTCTTCCATTTAAGAATGATGGAGGCCACTGTATTCTTGGGGACCTTCAGTGCTGCAGACATTTTTTGGCACCCTTCCCCAGATCTGTGCCTTGACACAATCCTGTCTCGGAGCTCTACAGACAATTTCTTCAACCTCGTGGCTCGGTTTTTGCTCTGACATGCACTGTCAATTGTGGGACCTTAAATAGACAGGTGTGTGCCTTTCCAAATCATGTCCAATCAATTGAATTTACCACAGGTGGACTCCAATCAAGTTGTAGAAACATCTCAAGGATGGTCAATGGAAACAGGATGCACCTGAGCTCAATTTCGAGTCTCATAGCAAAGGGTCTGGAACTCATGTAAATAAGTTTTTTTTTTATTTTTAATTTTAATACATTTCCAAAAGTGTCTATAAACATGTTTCACTTTGTCATTATGGGGTATTGTGTGTAGATTGCTGAACAAAATGTTTTTTTGAAATCCATTTTAGAACAAGGCTGTAACGTAACAAAATGTGGAAAAAGGGAAGGGGTCTGAATACTTTCCGAAGGCACTGTATTTCTATCAGAACGTTGCAAAATGTTCCGTCCAGCTCAACACGCTGCTTTTCTCTACCCTAATTTCTACATGTCTGTAAAAACTGATCTTGGATCAGGTCCCCCTCTGTCCATATAATCGTATTCATTATGATCTGAAAGGCCAAACTGTTCCTGAATTACTACTCTGCAAATCTACATACGGGCCCATATCCTAGCATAAGGTAGTCAATACAGCAGGGCTGCCCAACTCTCTTCCTGGAGATCTACTGTCCTGTAGGTTTTCAGCCCAGCACTAATTTAGCAGTTCTGATTCAGCTAGTTAAGCAGCTAATTAATAGAATCAGGTGTGTTAAATTAGGGTTGGACTGAAAACCCACAGGACAGTAGATCTCCAGGAAGAGGGTTGGGCAGTCATGCAATACAGTATCAATTAGTAAAACTATTAGTAAGACAGATCAAATACATTTTGATTTGATCTGTTTTACTAATTGTGAATATTCTGATACCTCCTACTAACACATTTGATCCTTCATGCATTTATAAATTCGATGTGCATCGTCATGTTTTGACTCTCCACCTACAGATTACGTCTCATGGTCGATTGTGCTTGACTATCAACAAGACAACGAAGGGATCTGACCCAACAGTCAGCCAACCCTACCCTATGGCCCAGTTACAGACCAAAACAATGGTGGTTGTTACATATTAAAACACAGCCTCGTCACTTTTTTGTTTTATGTATAATTTTTGAGAAAATAGGCTACAGCTTCTGGTATCCAAATCTGTTTGCTCAATCTCTAATCTCTGTGGAATAGACACGGCTGGAATGCGGTTTTAACCAATCAGCATTCAAGATTAGACCCTCCCATTGTATAACGAAAAATAATAATACACAAATAGAAAAAGCATAATTTGTATGAAATACGTTACACAGTCAGAGCATCTCCATTCAGTGCCTATTAGTCCAAGATTAAACAATATGGATCTGGGAAACCACCCAGACCTACATGTACAGCCCCATTATTTTCTTTTTACCTTCTAGAAAAGAAAAAAAAGAGGCCTGTATAACCTGTCTAGGATCAGCGTGGCGCTAGCGGCACACCCCCCCCCCCCCACTGAAAAACCAGTGCCGCGAAATTCAAAAAAAATATTTTTTTTAAATATTTAACTTTCACACATTAAAGTCCAATACAGCTAATGAAAGACACAGATCTTGTGAATCCAGTCAACATGTCCGATTTTTAAAATGTTTTACAGGGAAGACACAATATGTAAAGATGTACATCTATTACCTAAAAACACATTAGCATAATCCACCATCTTTTATTTGTCCACCAACACCAGTAGCCATCACCAATTCGGCTAAACTAAGATATTTATAGCCCCTAACCAACAAAAAAACTCATTAGATGACAGTCTGATAACATATTTATGGTATGGGATAGGTTTTGTTAGAAAAAAGTGCATATTTCAGGTAGATGGCATAGGTTACAATTGCACCCACCGTCACAAATGGAATAGAAAAACTACTTAGAGCAACGTGTTTACCTACTTACTAATCATCAAACATTTCGTAAAAATACACAGCATACACGAATCGAAAGACACAGATCCTGTGAATACAGACAATATTTCAGATTTTCTAAGTGTCTTACAGCGAAAACACAATAAATCGTTATATTAGCATAGCACATAGCACATAGCAGCCCAGCATTGATTCTAGCCAAAGTGAGCGATAAAAGTCAACATCGCCAAAAGATATTAATTTTTTCACTAACCTTCTCAGAATTCTTCCGATGACACTCCTGTAACATCATATTACACAATACATATAGAGTTTGATCGAAAACGTTTATATTTAGCCACCAAAATCATGGTTAGACAATGTGAAATGTAGACAAGCTGGTCAGAAAATGTCCTTGCGCCACTTAGACAGTGATCTACTCTTATACATAAATACTCATAAACGTGACTAAAAAAATATAGGGTGGACAGGGATTGATAGACAATTTAATTCTTAATACAATTGCGGAATTACATTTTTTAATTTATCCTTACTTTTCAATACAATTTGCGCCAAGCGAAGCTACGTCAAAAAACATGGCGTCCTAAGCCACTAAAATGTTTCGACAGAAACACGATTTATCATAATAAAAATGTCCTACCTTGAGCTGTTCTTCCATCAGTATCTTGGGCAAAGGATCCTTTCTTGGGAGTAAACGTCTTTTGGTGGAAAGCTGTCCTCTTGCCATGTGGAAATGCCAACTGCGTTCGGGATGAACTGAAAAGCGTGCCCAACTATTCACATCGTTTCAAAAATAAATGTCCCAAAATCGCACTAAACGGATATAAATTGCTATAAAACGCTTTAAATTAACTACCTTATGATGTTTTTAACTCCTATAACGAGTGAAAAGATGACCGGAGAAATATAACAGGCTAAACTAACGCTTGGAACAGGAGAGGGTCGGTGTCCTCCACGCGCGTGACGCACCAAGAAAAGACTTGCTAGCTACAGGGTTTTTTGATTTATAGGGCCTGTGAACGCGCAATCGACCCCATTGGAATCGTCATCACGTAAAGGCATCCAGGGGAAGACGTAAGAAGTGTCCGTATAGTCATAGCAATATCAGTGCCCTTTTAACTGACTTCAGAACAGTGGCCAACATTTCTGAAATCTGAATCCATGTCAGGGAAATTGCTGTAGAATGGGCTCTGTTCCACTTAGAGACAAAATTTCAACTCCTATAGAAACTATAGACTGTTTTCTATCCAATAATAATAATAATATGCATATTGTACGATCAAGGATTTTGTGGGAAGCCGTTTCAAAAATTACCCAATTAGCATAAATAGTCTAAACAGCGCCCCCATCCCCAACAGGATAATGCAGAAAAGAGGTAGGACCAGATCAGGATAGTTCAATTACAGCAAACTGCTTTTACCTTCTAGCAGGCCCTCTGACCTCCACCACAGCTCTGGTCCTGTCCATCCTTAGCTCATCCACCTCCAGCCTGGCCCTGTGGTGTAGCATCAGTCCCCTGGGAGTGTTGTTAGAGGACCAGTCTGCCCAATAAGTCCTACCCGTCACCCTGACCTTTCCTCTTCAGCTAATATCTATGCTGTTAATATCTACGCTA
This sequence comes from Salvelinus fontinalis, assembly GCF_029448725.1. Taxonomy (NCBI): domain Eukaryota; kingdom Metazoa; phylum Chordata; class Actinopteri; order Salmoniformes; family Salmonidae; genus Salvelinus; species Salvelinus fontinalis. Next base: position 71,996,012 of record NC_074665.1, read on the forward strand.
CACCTCTGCCACTGCAGCTTCTCTCAGGCATCAGCCTCTACTGCTCTCTCCACACTTAATTACCACCATGCCTTATAAACCTGTCACTAAGGTCTTGACATATCCCTCAAGTCTCGACCCTACCATCCCCCTCTCCTCCTCTACTGTCTCTCCTTCGCGTGTCTATTCCTTGAGTCTCGACCCTACCCTCCTCCTCTGCCCTCTCTCCCCACCCTCCTCCTCTGCCCTCTCTCCCTATCCTCCTCCTCCTAATCTCTTCTGCTCTCCTGGGTGCTGTGTCAACCATAGTGGGTTGTCATAGGACAGGGCTCTCTTAAATAGGGATTAAATACTATACCCTTTCCATCCAAACCTGCTTTGTCCAGCACTTAAACCTTCAACAAAAGGGAGGGCTTTTTGCCTATACTGTACACAAAGGAGCTTCAGTAGCTGAAAGAGTAGCTGACTTATCGAACGATAATATAGCCTTACTCCTAAATCCTGAGTCTCTCTTGTTTCCCATTGAAAGTCAGAAAGCACCATTGATAGACCACTGAGGTGTACAGTGACATACAGTATACAGTAGGTCCTAATTAGGTGATGTATGCCTAGTGTTTTTTTGTGGGAAACAAAGAGTATAGCTGTTATCTGGCTGTAGCATCCTGCTACTGTAGCTCACAAATATAGTCCATGGTAGCCTGCTAGCGAACAATAGGGTAAAAGGAGTGGGCCCTCTCAAAAGTCGATCTGATTGAAAACAGCATTTTCATATGTAATTCAACTGGATGTATTACATAGGGAGGAAGGCCCTGTGATACAGAATGTGATACATTAATTCAACTAATAATCAAAGCTACCATCAATGAATGTGGTGCCACTCCACCCCTTCACTACTACTACTTATAGCCACGGGAACTAGGGGTGCTGAGGGTTCTGCAGCACCCCCTTATATATTGAAATTAAATAAATAAATAAAATGTATATTTAAAAAAGTGTTAACGGGTGCAATTAATCTATAACTGATTGGCTTAGTTTAGAAAAATGCATGTTTATCTTTGTGAAGCATAAGATTAATCATCAACCTGCAGTAGAGTATGCTGGGAAATATGATAATAATGAGTGTGGTTTTGATGGGACTGTTTTACTCTCCACAGTGTAAACCAATAACTCTGGTTATTAACACCAACAAATGGGGGTTCTTTTCAGGGATGCACGATATATCTGTGAAGATATCGGAATTGGACGATATTAGCTAAAAATGCCAACATCGACATCGGCCCAATGTCTAGCGTAACGCCAATGTGCAAAACCGATGTCAAAGTTGACGTGCATACCTATATAACGTAGGTACATGACGTAATGATGCCACGTCAAATGTTGCGTTACACGTGCAACACAGCATTCCTAGCTGGCCCACAATGTCTGCTGTGTGGAACGAGCAGTCAACAAGCCGAGCAGAAGAGTAAAAAAGAAAAAGAAAAAAATTCAGCGATACAACTCAATGGCAAGATCCATTAACGCCAAGAACAGTGCGCACCGAGGAAGAAAGGCCACAGACAGACAGAGCTGAAACTTCACTACTTGACATGTATGATGAAATCCTGGTTGAGAATGAAATGACTGAACAAATGAACAATGAAACAGCACAGCAAGTAAGTGAAAGAAATAGGTTTTGATTATGTTTTACTGGTAATGGAGACATATGTAAAGGCCAACAAAATAACTTTTTGGTCAGTGTGGTGTGTCTGTGTGTGTAACCTTTATTTAATTAGGCAAGTCAGTTAAAAACAAATTCTTATTTACAATGACGGCTTACCCCGGCCAAACCCGGACAACATTGGGCCAATTGTGCGCCGCCCTATGGGACTCCCAATCACGGCCGGATGTGATACAGCCTGGATTCGAACCAGGGGCTGTAGTGACGCCGCTTGTGCTGAGATGCAGTGCCTTAGACCGCTGCGTCCATGTGTGTGTGTGTGTGTTAACTATTTAACTGTACTAGAATGCTTAAAAGGCCGCTAATATTGTAAATATCGGTATCGTTTTTTTTTGCAAGGAAAACATTTGTTATCGGTATCGGCCAAAAATGTAATATTTGTGCCTCACTAGTTATTTTACACCACTAAGTGTTAATGCCACTCTTACAGAGTGAATTTAACTCCTGAATCAACACTAGAAATGTTACACTGAAAAATCAACACTGGCAGAAATAAGGTAGAATACGTTCTCAAGTTGAATTGTATGTTCACTCAAGCTAAACTTTTAAGTTGAGTGAACATACAATTACAGTTGAGAATGTATGTTGGTTCAGATATGCCCCAATGTTAAGCAAACTCACAATCTTATTGCAGCTGGTTGCCTTACAATTGTAAATTGAAGCAACATATTTTTTAAAATTGTGTGTGTGTGAACGTGCTTGCGTTTGTGAGTGCATGCATGTATAAGTATTCACGCCACATGGTTGTGAATGGGTATGTGAGAGAATGTTGGGTAGGCCATCCTTCTGCCAGTGACCTTTGCCTTTAATTAGGCTGTTAAAATGGAGGCAAAGAGCTGTCCATCACATCTACAGCACTGTATGATGGTGTGAGGAGGGTGAAACCAGCATACATAAATCCTGAGCTGGCACTAACAGTCATTTGAATGTACATTTTGTTCCTAGACAGTAATCAGGGCTTCAACCAGCTGACTGGAGGTTTAAGTAGTCTTTTGTAGCTCAACTTCAGGATAGTGGTTTTGATTCCCGTGACCACCTATAGGTAAAATGAGCCATATATCAGAGATAAGATCTTATATATACATAATAGTCACTTCTATAGCCTATATATGGCTCTGACTACTGACTTTTTAGATGGAAGGAAGTGAGATATGCACATTGCCATGTGACAGTGACACCTCCACACCTGTTTGTTGATAGTTCAACAGGTAGATCAATTTGCAAAGGGGACAGCTGAGCAAAATGTTAAGTTAGTTGCCTTGGTGCTGAGTTGCGATTGAAGCTATTGTCTGTGCTATAGGCTGCTTAGGAAACTTAACGGCACTTACCCTCTTCCCACAATAAGCCTGAGCGCGTCAAGGTTGCCGTGGTACACAGCCCATAAAGTCGGTGTCATTCCATCTTCATCAGGCGCATTCAGCTCCTTCCGAGTGGCCTCTCTGAGTAGGTCCAGGTAGCCATCCCGGGCCGCCCGGTGGTACTTGTCGTTCATGGTGCCTATGGCTCCGGTCGCCTGGCTCACGGTCGCTTATTTGGCATCAAGGCGAAGAGCGTGCCCTCCGAAGGGGCAGGTTTGTCCTAAAGGCGCGGGATTTCGTTGGGTCTTCGGTTGTTGCTTCCCTCCGGAAGGAGGTAGTGACTACCGGGGACTGTGGAGAGAAAGAAGCCGGAGCGGTTGCCAGGGACACACTAGGCAGTTGTCAAACAGGGAGGGGTTGACGCCTCCTAGACCTGTGCAGATCCTCGAGATCTCACTGTAACCATTTGTTTTTGTTTGAACCTACTTAGCACAATTAATTGTGAATGCATTTATTCATTAAACATATTCAACTCAGTCTGAGTTTGGCCAGTAACCAAAAGGTTGCAGGTTCGAATCATATAGAACAAACTTCACGTCAGATAGGCAACCGAAATTAATAATTAATGTATGTGTGTTATATTAAAGCAATAAACATTTCAGAACAACTATGGCTGAATTATTTTCCCTACACTTTCAAAAACACTAGTCGAATAAGACATGGGAGAGATGACGAATTTTGGCAAATAAATATATTTATAGACTAATACAAATCAGTAGGATTTAGGTACGGGCGACATGGGCATCCGCCCAGGGCGGCATCTTGACAGGGGCGGCACGGGCGCCCCCTGGTGCGGGCGGGGCGGATGAGGGGGGGTTCGCTCAGGGCGCCAGACAAGCTAGAACCACGACATACAGTCGTGGCCAAAGTTTTGAGAATGACACAAATATTAATTTCCACAAAGTTTGCTGCAAGTAAAACGTTTCTGTACCCATTACTGAGAATGTTGTTGTAGTTAAGGATACATTGGTCTTCAAGGTATGTTATATTTGTAACAACATATATTTTGATGTACAGTTGAAGTCAGAAGTTTACATACACTTAGGTTGGAGTCATTAAAACTCGTTTTTCAACCACTCCACAAATTTCTTGTTAACAAACTATAGTTTTGGCAATTCGGTAAGGACATCTACTTTGTGCATGACAAGTAATTTTTCCAACAATTGTTTACAGACAGAATATTTCACTGTATCACAATTCCAGTGGGTCAGAAGTGTACATACACTAAGTTGACTGTGCCTTTAAACAGCTTGGAAAATTCCAGAAAACTATGGCATGCCTTTAGAAGCTTATGTTAGGCAAATTGACATCATTTGAGTCAATTGGAGGTGTACCTATGGATGTATTTCAATGCCTACCTTCAAACTCAGTGCCTCTTTGCTTGGCATTATGGGAAAATTAAAAGAAATCAGCCAAGACCTCAGAAAAAAAAATGTAGACCTCCACAAGTCTGGTTCATCCTTGGGAGCAATTTCCAAACGCCTGAAGGTACCACGTTCATCTGTACAAACAATAGTACGCAAGTATAAACACCATGGGACCAAGCAGTCGTCATACTGCTCAGGAAGGAAAAGCGTTCTGTCTCCTTGAGATGAACGTACTTTGGTGCAAAAAAGTGCAAATCAATCCCAAAACAACAGCAAAGGACCTTGTGAAGATGCTGGAGGAAACAGGTACAAAAGTATCGATATCCACAGTAAAACGAGTCCTATATCGACATAACCTGTTAGGCCGCTCAGCCAGTAAGAAGCCACAGCTCCAAAACCGCCATAAAAAATCCAGACTACAGTTTGCAACTGCACATGGGGACAAAGATCGTACTTTTTGGAGAAATGTCCTCTGGTCTGATGAAACAAAACCAGAACTGTTTGGCCATAAAGACCATCGTTATGTTTGGAGGAAAAAAGGGGGAGGCTTGCAAGCCGAAGAACATCATCCCAACCGTGAAGCACGGGGGTGGCAGCATCATGTTGTGTGGGTGCTTTGCTGCAGGAGGGACTGGTGCACTTCACAAAATAGATGGCATCATGAGGGAGGAAAAATATGTGGATACAGCTCAAGACATCAGTCAGGAAGTTAAAGCTTGGTCGCAAATGCATCTTCCAAATGGACAATGACCCCAAGCATACTTCCAAAGTTGTGTCAAAATGGCTTAAGCACAACAAAGTCAAGTTATTGGAGTGGCCATCACAAAGCCCTGTCCCCAGTCCTATAGAAAATATGTGGCCAGAACTGAAAAAGTGTGTGCGAGCAAGGATCCCTACAAACCTGACTCAGTTACACCAGCTCTGTCAGGTGGAATTGGCCAAAATTCACCCAACTTATTGTGGGAAGCTTGTGGAAGGCTACCCGATACGTTTGACCCAAGTTAAACAATTTAAAGGCAATGCTACCAAATACTAATTGAGTTTACGTAAACTTCTGACCCACTGGGAATGTGATGAAAGAAATAAAAGCTGAAATAAATCATTCTCTCTACTATTATTCTGACATTTCACACTCTTAAAATAAAGTGGTGATCCTAACTGACCTAAGACAGGGGATTTTGACTAGGATTAAATGTCAGGAATTGTGAAAAACTGAGTTTAAATATATTTGGCTAAAGTGTATGTAAACTTCCGACTTCAACTGTATCTTCGTCCATCTCTGAATAGTGCCAAGTATGTTACTGTAATATTCAAAGTAACTTGCCACCAGCTTCCTGCAAGTTACTGTAATATCAGAGCAACAACACAGGACTGTAAGATGGGCCTACTATACTGTAAGAAAGTAAATGCTACTGTAATCATCATATTGGGGCAGCAGGTAGCCTAAGGGTTAGAGAGTTGGGCCAGTAACTGAAAGGTTGCTGGATCGAATCCCCGAGCTGACATGGTACAAATCTGTCGTTCTGCCCCTGAACAAGGCAGTTAACCTACTGTTCCCCATGTAGGCCATAATTATAAATAACAATTTGTTCTTATCTTACTTGCCTAGTTAAATAAAAAATGTATAGTTTTATAACAGTATTTTACTGTAGTTACATAGAATTGGTGAAAGCAGGTTGGAATTTGTATATAACAGAATATGTATGAATATTTGGTGATTTATATCACTTAAGAGTCCTAAACAACAGCTTAGAACTGGCTGCGATTACAGGGCAAAACAGACCAAAAGGACTTGGAAAAATACTCAAACAGTAAAGGTTTAAGACTTGTTGACACTCTTACCTGTTCACTATACACAATATATTGTTAATAGAACCACTACCATATAGCAGTTCAATTGGTACAGCTTTCTCACTTACGATTACAAACTTGAATGTTCATTTCTCTACCATAAGTCGCCTTCAACATCGTTTTAGAGTATTTGTCAGTTAGTCCAACCAGCCTCAGAACCGCCAACCACGTGTAACCATGCCAGCCCAGGACCTCCACATCCGGCTTCTTCACCTGTGGGATCATCTGAGACCAGCCACCCGGACAGCTGATGAAACTGTGGGTTTGCGCAACCAAATAATTTTTGCACAAACTGTCAGAAACAATCTCAGTGAAGCTCATCTGTGTGCTCATTGTCCTCACCAGGGTCTTGATCTGACTGCTGTTCGGCATCATAACCGACTTCAGTGGGAAAATGCTCTCCTTCAACCGCCACTGGCACACTGGAGAAGTGTGCTCTTCACAGATTAATCCAGGTTTCAACTTTACTTGGCAGATGTGTTGCTCTGCATATGGCGCGTGTGGGTGAGCATTTTGCTGATGTCACTGTTGTGAACAGAGTGGCCCATGGTGCGGTGGGGTTATGGAATGGGCAGGTATAAGTTATGGACAATGAACACAATTGCATTTTATCGATGGCAATTTGAATGCATAGATACCGTGACGAGATCCTGAGACCCGTTGTCGTACCATTCATTGGCCGCCATCACCTCATGTTTCTGCATTATAATGCACGGCCCCATGTCACAGTGATCTGTACACAATTCCTGGAAGCTGAAATTGTCCCAGTTCATTCATCCATGGCCTGCATACTCACCAGACATGTCACCCATGAAGCATGCTCTGGATTGACGTGTATGACAACGTGTTCCAGTTCCCGCCAATATCCAGCAATTTCTTACAGCCATTGAAGAGGAGTGGGACAACATTCCACAATCAACAGCCTGATCAACTCTATGCGAAGGAGATGTCGCTTTCTGATCCACGCCCCTACCTTTTTAAAAAGGTATCTGTGACCAACAGATGCATATCTGTATTCCCAGTCATGTGAAATCCATAGATTAGGGCCTAAGGAATTTATTTCAATTGAATGATTCCCTTATATAAACTGTAACTCTGTAAAATCTTTGAAATTGTTGCATGTATATATTTTTAAAGTGTGTATACACTACCGTTCAAAAATTTGGGGTCATTTAGAAATGTCCTTGTTTTTGAAAGAAAAGCAATTTTCTTTTCATTAAAATAACAAAAAATTGATCAAAAATACACTGTAGACATTGTTCATGTTGCAATTTTTTTTATTTAACCAGGTAGACTAGTTGAGAACAAGTTCTCATTTAAACTGCGACCTGGCCAAGAATAAAGCAAAGCAGTTCGACACATACAACAGCACAGTTACACATGGAATAGACAAAACATACAGTCAATACAGTTGAAGAAAATCTATATACAGTGTGTGCAAATGAGGTAAGAAAAGGGAGGTAAGGCAATAAATAGGCCATGGTGGCAAAGTAATTACAATATACCAAATAGACACTGGAATGATTGATGTGCAGAAGATCAATATGTAAGTAGAGCTACGGGGGTGCAAAGGAGCAAGATAAATAAATACAGTATTTTTTCTTTTACCTTTATTTAACTAGGCAGTTAAGAACAAATACTTATTTTCAATGACGGCCTAGGAACAGTGGGTTAACTGCCTTGTTCACGGGCAGAATGACAGCTCTGTACCTTGTCAGCTCGGGGATTCAAACTTGCAACCTTTCGGTTACTGGCCCAACGCTCTAACCACTAGGCTACCCTGCCGCCCCACAAAGTAAGGGGATGAGGTAGTTGGATGGGCTATTTGCAGATGGGCTATATACAGGTGCAGTGATCTGTGAGCTGCTCTGACAGCTGGTGCTTAAAGCTAGTGAGGGAGATATGAGTCTCCAGCTCCAGCTTCAGTGCAGTTCGTTCCAGTCACTTGCAGCAGAGAACTGGAAGGAAAGGCAGCCAAAGGAAGAATTAGCTTTGGGGGTGACCAGTGAGATATGCCTGCTGGAGCGCATGCTATGTGTGGGTGCTGCTATGGTGACCAGTGAGCTGAGATAAGGCGGGGCTTTACCTTGCAGAGACTTTTGCGGACCTGGAGCCTGTGGGTTTGCCGATGAGTATGAAGATATGGCCAGCCAACGAGAGTGTACAGGTCGCAGTGGTGGGTAGTATATGGGGCTTTGGTGACAAAACTAAATGCATGCTATTCATCCGGTCGTTGCCGGCACCTGCCCGCCCGTCCAGCATCACTACTCTGGATGGTTCTGACTTAGAATATGTGGACAACTACAAATACACTGTGATAGACTGCATCCAATTTGTTGAGTAGAGTGTTGGAGGCTATTTTGAAAATGACATCACCGAAGTCGAGGATCGGTAGGATGGTCAGTTTTACGAGGGTATGTTTGGCAGCATGAGTGAAGGATGCTTTGTTGCGAAATAGGAAGCCAATTCTAGATTTAATTTGGGATTGGAGATGCTTAATGTGAGCCTGGAAGGAGAGTTTACAGTCTAACCAGACACCTAGGATACAGAGAAGAGAGTCGGCCCGAGAATTGAACCCTGTGGCACCCCCATAGAGACTGCCAGAGGTCCAGACAACAGGCCCTCCGATTTGACACACTGAACTCCATCAGAGAAGTAGTTGGTGAACCAACCGAGGCAGTCATTTGAGAAACCAAGGCTGTTTAGTCTGCCGATAAGAATGTGGTGATTGACAGAGTCGAAAGCTTTGGCCAGGTCGATGAATACGGCTGCACAGTAATGTCTCTTATCGATGGCGGTTATGATATCGTTTAGGACCTTGAGCGTGGCTGAGGTGCACCCATGGCCAGCTCTGAAACCAGATTGCATAGCGGAGAAGGTACGGTGGGATTCGAAATGGTCGGTGATCTGTTTGTCAACTTGGCTTTCGAAGACCTTAGAAAGGCAGGGTAGGATAGATATAGGTCTGTAGCAGTTTGGGTCTAGAAGAGGGGGATGATCGCGGCAGCTTTCCAATCTTTGGGAATCTCAGACGATATGAAAGAGCGTTTGAACAGGCTAGTAATAGGGGTTGCAACAATTTCGGCAGATAATTTTAGAAAGAGAGGGTCCAGATTGTCTAGCCCGGCTGATTTGTAGGGGTACAGATTTTTCAGAATATCAGCTATCTGGATTTGGATGAAGGAGAAATGGTGGAGACTTGGGCAAGTTGTTGTGGGGGGTGCCGGGCAGTTGACCGGGGTAGGGGTAGCCAGGTGGAAAGCATGGCCAGCCGTACATTTCTATTTTAGCTGGAAACGGCAGACTTTTTATGAAATATCTACATATGCACACAGAGGCCCAAACTGTTGTTTCTGATTAAAAAGGAAATAAAACTGTCTTTCTTTAGACTAGCTGAGTATCTGGAGCATCCAACCCACAAATGCTGATGCCCCAGATACTCAACTAGTCTAAAGAAGGCCAGTATTATTACTTCTTTAAAATCAGAACAACAGTTTTCAGCTGTGCTAACATAATTGCAAAAGGATTTTCTAATGATCAATTAGCCTTTTAAAATGATCAACTTGGATTAGCTAACTCAACGTGCCATTGGAAAAGGAGTGACGGTTGCTGATAAATTGGGCCTCTGTAGATATTCTATTAAAAAACCTGCCGTTTCCAGCTACAATAGTCATTTACAACATTAACAATGTCTACTCTCTATTTCTTATCAATTTTATGTTACTTTAATGGACAAAAGATTTGCTTTTCTTTCAAAAACAACGACATTTGTAAGTGACCACAATCTTTTGAACAGTAGTTTATGTCTTTATTTCTCAGTTAAGGTTGCTCATGATCACCTTGTGAGCTGCCTGATCTCACAAGCTAAAATGGATGGTTTGCTACAAGCTGTAATCAGCCTGGTAATTACGAGGCTTCTCATCACATGGATGGATCACCTAACCACCTCAGATCATTTAATGGGGTGCACAGAATCATCTGCTTCTGTTTGCCACAGAACGTCTTGTTGTTGTGCAGTAGGCCTGATTTCGAACCCAGTCAGTTATATAGGAGGTGTGATCTGTGAGTAGTAGGTCAAAGGTGGGTGAAAGGTAACCGAGGTGGTTTGATGAACCTTGCTGGAGACTTGGAGACTTGAAGACTTGTGTTAGCTTCCTGAACTAATCTCTATGTGCATTATCTAAGTGGGCTAACACAGTCTTGTGACATGCAGTCGTGTGGTGTGGAGTGCCCGCTCCCTCTGGGTTCTTCACTGAGACTGGGTTATAAGGGAGCTATATTTATGGTGTGTATGGTTTCTTTAGGGTTTATTGGAATACAGATCCAATCACAAGTCATGCATGACTTATAGGCTACTTATTATTATTTGAATAGGAAATTGGGAGAAATGGTCTCCTGTCGCTATATTATAGGCGCGACAATAGTAAGCAATGCATGTTAACGTTAGTTTTTCCCCCCTCGCCATTTCTCGTCAACAGATGGCGCCGCGATCAGCTCACTAGTTTTTCTTGATGGAAGAATGGATAGAAATGTAGCATTATCCCCATGCATTATCCCCATAGAGGAGATCTCAGGAGACATAAGAAATTCCACTAAATTGTCAAGTGACACTCGAATCACAGAAAAAATTACATATCATTAGTGCCTTCTGTTTGAATATTCGAGAAAGGTGGTGTTGATATAATTTTTTTTTTAATTCTCTATATTTTCCAGCAAAGAATTAGGGAAAGCTAACTAATTACATGGGAGCGAACAGGCTAGTAATTTGTTTTTGTTGAAGGAGAAACACAAAAAGATGGACAATTACTATTACAGATCATACAGTCTCATTCAAAGTGAGCAAAAAGCAGCTCTTGATTGGATATCTATTTGATCTATGCTCGGGGCTGTGACGTCATTCTCCTGTCTTGACTACTTGGCACTGTTAGCAACCAGCAGATAGCAGCACAAGTTACTAGCTAGCTAGCTTCATAATGTTATTATTCTGACAACATTGACACTAAATATATATTTTGTAAAATTCTCAGCCATATTCACAATTGAATTTAAGCCAGGATGCTTTAATTGTATATGTCAAATCAAATTGTATTGGTCACATACACATGGTTAGCAGATGTTATAGCGAGTGAAGCGAAATTCTTGTTGTAATGCTTGTAGTATGTTTGCTTAGGTTGTAGCTAGCTAACTTAGCTAGCAGGCTCCTTAGTTAAATGTCCCATCCCAGAGACCAATAGTGAACAAAAATATAAATGCAACAAAGTTTTGGTCCCATTTTCATGAGCTGAAATAGCTCCTTTGCATCTATGTTAGCCTGATGAAACATTGTCATAAATTAAATCACCTGGGAGCATGAGCAGCAGTGCGCAGCATTGTCCTTTTTATTTTTCCTGAACTAAAAGATCCCAGAAATATTTCTCTCAAATTTTGTTAACAAATTTGTCTACATCCCTGTTAGTGAGCATTTCTCTTTTGCCAAGTTAATCCATCCACCTGACAGGTGTGGCATAGCAAGAAGCGGATTAAACAGCATGGGGGCAAGTGCACTTTATGCTGGGGGCAATAAAAGGCCACTCTAAAATGTGCAGTTTTGTCACACAATACAATGACACAGATATCTCAAGTTGATGGAGCGTGCAATTGGCATGCTCACTGCAGGAATGTCCACCAGAGCTGTTGCCAGATAAGTTCATGTTAATTTCTCTGCCATAAGCCGCCTCCAACATAATTTTAGAGAATTTGGCAGTACGTCCAACTGGCCTCACAACCGCAGATCACGTGTAACCTCGCCAGCTCAAGAACTCCATATCCTGCTTTTTCACCTGTGGGATCTTCTGAGACCAGCCACCTGGACAGCTGATGGAACTGAGGAGTATTTCTGTCTCTAATAAAGCAATTTTGTGGGGAAAAACTCATTCTGATTGGCTCGGCCCTCCCAGGCCCACACATGGCCTCTGCCCATTCATGTGAAATCCATAGATTAGGGCCTAATGAATTTATTTAAATTGACTGATTTCCTTATATGAACTGTAACTCAGTAAAATCATTAATTGTTGCATGTTGCGTTTATTTTTGTTCAGAAGAGTATATCCAAAGACAGTACAGTATGAAGATGGGCAGAAAACGCTTCTCCAATAGAAATCCCTGATCACACTGGTAAGCAATGTCATGGTGACATTGGCTAGGTAAGCTCATGTGCAGAAAAACGTCATCAGGTCTAATGGTCGTCTCGCACTGATCTGCGTATGTGCAGGTGGTCAAATCAAATGCACTCCTTTGATATAAAGTTGTTTGACAAATTAAAACGTGTCAGTTTCACAAGGTTGGAGTAGTAACATATTCAACTACTTAACGTTAAGACATTGGCTCGAATCTAGGTGGTGCCTTGAGTGAGAGAATGAACTACTAAGGAAGAATTTCACTTCTCACTGACTTCTAAAATCTGGTCTGCTTCGCAAGCGTCCCTGCAAGTCTAGCCAAGTGGCGCCTCTGGGTTTAGAAACTCTGTGGTGTAGCCATAACATTACCTTTCCAACCAGTGATGGCCAAAGAGGAGAAATGCCTCTGCTGTCTGGACTGGGCACAGGGACTGCTAGTAGAGATTGAGAGTGCATGCCTCCTTGCCCCAGCTTTGGCTTCCACACTGACAGAGGGATAATGTTACTTACCTCCTTCTTCCACATGTCGAACTAGAATTGGAGGAAGCAGCCCAGACCAGAGGGTCCCAGAGCACAGATGTCCTACAGGTAATTAGCTGTTTCCTTAATTACTGTTCAAGCTCCTTTGCATCTAAGTTAGCAATGCTAACTCGCCAAGGTAGCTAATTAGACTGGTTCTAGCTAGCTAACTTTAGTTGACTTGCATTACCTAGTTACATTGTGAAAAAATGTATTATACAATTTAGTTAGCTACCAAACAAAGTTTACCATACTGATGTAGGACCTACTCAAATACCAGCCTGAAAAGCTCATGGCTTTGTATAGATTAGAGGCATGTTCATTCAATGTTGTGTGGATGTAGCCTACACGTACAAAAGTGAGTGAGTTTACATCGCCTTGGTCCGTACAATTGACCTTATTTTAGCGCACAAAGCGTAATTCTTCCAGATCAACTGTAATGTCAATACCATTTTAAAGCGCAATTTCTCCCCTTTCCAACAAAATTCATGCAATGAGCTCCGTCGGGTTTTTAAAAAAAATGGCGGGTGGGGAAGCGAAACTAATGCTTGGTAGTGAGGAGAGATGTCGTGTGGGAAAACGGCTTTTTTTCACTCGATCTGTCCAACTAATCACCTTACCGCCTCTAAAATGGAAATAAAACACTATAAAGAGTTTATATATTAAAGGTTTGTCGAATTTGAATCGGGTTTTTAGGGCGGTGCTAAAGTGATCAGAAGTAAACAGCGGCTTTGAGTCATGATCGCTTGCAGTGATGATGCAAAAAATGACTAGGTATCTCCCCTTACCCCCTTCACTGTCCCTTTCTTGTTTTTAAACGATGAGAGAAGTGCTACACCTGGTGGAGAGAGATTGTAAGACAGAAATAGTTGCTTTATGCGTGCTGTACGTTACGGCATGACACGTCACGATGTAACAGAGGGTCAGTTCTCAACTTTTCTCCAATACTATAGATCCATTACCATGTCGATCAACGCTTGAATAGAAACGTAGTTCACACCCCAGATTTTGAAGTCAACACCGTCGCTACAATCCCATTAGTTTTCTTTGCAGCCTCGTTTGAATGTCGCGGTTGCGCATATTTGTACAGAATGGGGTGAGTTTACGTTAGCTGGAAGGAGTGTCATTTTGTCACCTATATAATCTTACCCATTTATCTTAGAAATTCATTTTGGTCTACATATTACAGCTATCAATGGAAATTGTATTGGGAGAGATGGTACCTGTTATCAGATGCTTAACATGAATGTCTCACTAAGGTGCTTGACATTTGTTTTGTTCTTTGTATACAATTCAGCCTGAAGGAGTTGGCCATGCGACCTGAGCAGCTGGGACCAGAGAACCCATTGGTGCTGCTGGCGTGTGTCTGATGGGCCCTACGTGGGGTTACTGGAGGATGAGGAGTCACCTTTAATATTAAATGTTTCAATAATCAAAAATATAACATCTTTCTGTACATCCTTGTCATTAAATGCATGTTCTATTCAGATACATGGTTGTCTCCAACTTTGCTTTGAACTGCAGCTAGCCACTATTAGAGGGCAGCATGACCGCAGGGTAATCTGTACCCTACTGTGATGACCAGGTTTACCTACAGAGAGAAAATAGAAGTGTGGTAATAAATTCAACATTAGTCTTACCAGATGGTCTCTCAAAATACATTCTCTTCTCCACCCTCATCTGTGACAGGGCAATATGTAACCTAATCTATTTTTTTATAACAAAGGTTTATTTTCTTTGTTAATACACTGCTCAAAAAAATAAAGGGAACACTTAAACAACACAATGTAACTCCAAGTCAATCACACTTCTGTGAAATCAAACTGTCCACTTAGAAAGCAACACTGATTGACAATAAATTTCACATGCTGTTGTGCAAATGGAATAGACAAAAGGTGGAAATTATAGGCAATTAGCAAGACACCCCCAAAAAAGGAGTGATTGGGCAGGTGGTGATCACAGACCACTTCTCAGTTCCTATGCTTCCTGGCTGATGTTTTGGTCACTTTTGAATGCTGGCGGTGCTCTCACTCTAGTGGTAGCATGAGACGGAGTCTACAACCCACACAAGTGGCTCAGGTAGTGCAGTTCATCCAGGATGGCACATCAATGCGAGCTGAAGCAAAAAGGTTTGCTGTGTCTGTCAGCGTAGTGTCCAGAGCATGGAGGCGCTACCAGGAGACAGGCCAGTACATCAAGAGACGTAGAGGAGGCTGTAGGAGGGCAACAACCCAGCAGCAGGACCGCTACCTCCGCCTTTGTGCAAGGAGGTGCACTGCCAGCGCCCTGCAAAATGACCTCCAGCAGGCCACAAATGTGCATGTGTCTGCTCAAACGGTCAGAAACAGACTCCATGAGGGTGGTATGAGGGCCCGACGTCCACAGGTGGGGGTTGTGCTTACAGCCCAACACCGTGCAGGACATTTGGCATTTGCCAGAGAACACCAAGATTGGCAAATTCGCCACTGGCGCCCTGTGCTCTTCACAGATGAAAGCAGGTTCTCACTGAGCACATGAGCACGTGACAGACGTGACAGAGTCTGGAGACGCCGTGGAGAATGTTCTGCTGCCTGCAACATCCTCCAGCATGACCGGTTTGGCGATGGGTCAGTCATGGTGTGGGGTGGCATTTCTTTGTGGGGCCGCACAGCCCTCCATGTGCTCACCAGAGGTAGCCTGACTGCCAATAGGTACCGAGATGAGATCCTCAGACCCCTTGTGAGACCATATGCTGACACATGCACATTTGTGGCATGCTGGAGGTCATTTTGCAGGGAGCTGGTAGTGCTCCTCCTTGCACAAAGGCGGAGGTAGCGGTCCTGCTGCTGGGTTGTTGCCCTCCTACAGCCTCCTCCACGTCTCTTGATGTACTGGCCTGTCTCCTGGTAGCGCCTCCATGCTCTGGACACTACGCTGACAGACACAGCAAACCTTTTTGCCACAGCTCGCATTGATGTGCCATCCTGGATGAACTGCACTACCTGAGCCACTTGTGTGGGTTGTAGACTCCGTCTCATGCTACCACTAGAGTGAGAGCACCGCCAGCATTCAAAAGTGACCAAAACATCAGCCAGGAAGCATAGGAACTGAGAAGTGGTCTGTGATCACCACCTGCAGAATCACTCCTTTTTTGGGGGTGTCTTGCTAATTGCCTATAATTTCCACCTTTTGTCTATTCCATTTGCACAACAGCATGTGAAATTTATTGCCAATCAGTGTTGCTTCCTAAGTGGACAGTTTGATTTCACAGAAGTGTGATTGACTTGGAGTTACATTGTGTTGTTTAAGTGTTCCCTTTATTTTTTTGAGCAGTGTAGTATAGAGAAGTGGTTCTTACTCCTGGTCCTGGAGACCCAAAGGGGTGCACATTTGTTTTTACCTTACCACAACACAACTGATTCAAATCAAAGCTTGATGAGTTGATCATATTAATCAGCTGTGCAGTGCCAAGGCAAAAACAAATGCACACCTCTTTTGGTCCTGAGGACCAGGATTGAGAACCACTGGTAATGAGTATGTGTATCAATTATGTTCAGTATCAATTCAGAATGGTTAAAAAATGATCAAGAAGAGGACCCATGAAATGGGAGATTGTTGAAAAACATTAAAGTAAATATACACCCATTGAATTGCAATAGGAACAAGGGATATCTGAGATGTCTTATCTGAGATATCTCTAAGTAGAGCCTATACCAGCACATCTCCATCAGTATCAGCCATCAAATCATGGTACTTGAGGACTGGAGTTGGGGAACACTGGTGTAGAGTTCTGAAACATAGGCATAACACGCAGGATATCCCAAGATCAACAGAATTATAAGACCTACAGCAGTACATCCCAACCCTCTCCTCGGGGACCACCAAACCAGTGGAGGCTGGTTGTGGAGGCATTGGAGGCGACGTGGGTCCGGATGCCAGAACGTCCCCCGAGCCTGAGAGAGTAGGTCGGGTATCAGCGGCAGCTGGCATGGGGTCCCAGAGCGGAGGGACAACAGGAGGCTAAACCATGGTCGTCGCGGCCAATAAGGGGCATCAGTGCACACTAGCTCCCTGCGATGGACTCTGTTCAGTATCACTCCCTCCAACAGGAAGGAGTGAGAGTGCCATATCAACAGAGTCCTCACACATGCATTTGTCACCGATAGCTGACGATGTCTGTGTCATCTATGGTGTAGATGGTGAGAGTTGAACCATTGCTGGAGTGGCCTGGGGTTTTAAAAAATGCCAGTAACATCAATCGAGAAGCCGATGTGAGAAGGCTGAGTAACTTCTGCCACTCTAATATGAACACAGCTCGTCCAAGCCGGAAACGGTCTAGTTAGACCTGTATCTTCTCTAATCTCACCTGAGGGAGACGTGCTCTCATAAGAGTTGAGTCAATCAACATCCCCAGGAAGACCACCGTCTGTGAGGGAGTCAGGTTGCTCTTCTCCTGTTTAGGGTGAGGCCCAGGTCATGAATGTGCTTCATGATTATCCTTGTGTCTTCTGTAGGTTGCTCTCTTGATTGAGTACACACCAGTCAGTCGCCTAGGTAGTTTAGCACTAGAATGCCCTGGGACATGATAGGCGCTAGGACTGCGCCCATGCACTTTGTGAATGTACGCAGCGCCAGTGAGTGGCCGAATGGGAGGACTTTGAATTTGTGAGCCACTCCTTCAAATACAAACTGGAGGTACTTCCAGTGATCTCGATGAAAAGGAACGTGGAAGTATGCATCCTTCAGGTCGAGCGTGATGAACCTTCTTAGCCGTGTGATGCTGCTTGTGAGGGTGGTCACGATGCCTGTCCTTCTGCTGTCAGGTTATGTAAAATGCCAGTTCCCATTTCCTTGCGTCTTGGTGGTGGTAGGGGGGGAAAGACGTTGCTGGAGCACCCTCGAGACATCCTGCCCTGTCTTCCTGCTCCTCTGAGGGGCGGCAGTAGGCCGTGCAGTTGCCAAGAACTCCTACTCTGTCTTTGTGCAGTTTTGTAGTCTGCTGTATGATGTCTACCCCTGGCCCAAAGGTGGAACCTGGTGTGAAGGGGAGCTCCAAGAATGTTTTCTGAAATGCAGTTTAGACTGTGCCAGCCAAAGATGGTGATGGAAAGTCACCACTGAAGCCAAAGCCTTGCCATTGGCACGTGCCATGTCCGTCTGGAGCATAGTGAGCAGCCTTGACACTTCTGTGGCCTCCTTAAGAAGCTTGTCACCAACCCCTGGGAGGCGAAGGATCAGCAGGGTGAGGTAGCATCGTAGCTGCATTTACGAGTTGCGTCATGATGGAGAGGGTCCCAGAAGTGCTTTGCAGCCGTTCATCGCTTACTCTTTCAGGTCCTGGTTTGAGGCGAGGCACCTTGCCAACGATCTTCTTGTCAGGGAGGATCATGGCAGCCACCATGTCATCCATCACCGGATGGTGGTCTAGACCCAAGGTCTCTGCATCCATTCGGAGTGTCTACGGCCTGGTCTGGTTGTTGCAATGGAAGGACTTTCCCATCTTGCTACAATATTTGCAGAGAGCCAAAGCAAACTTGGGGCACATGGGGATAAGGATTGCTCAGATTGTGTTTTCTTCCAGCTTGATATCAAGGGTGGTAGCCAATCTTGCTAAAAGCTCCCGTGTTGCTTCCATCAACGCCGGGGTTCCTCCGTAGTGGTGCTCCCAGCTACAGATGGCACTTTGGACTGGATCGATCCCTGATGTGCTCGGAACACTGAATCACTGTCACCCAACTCCAACGTCTCCAGTGTGGAGAGCGAGGGAGGCTTCACCGTCATCCCCCCCCTCAACACCTCAGCCGTACTGAGTTTGGGGGGGGCCAAAGGGGTGGTGCCGTGACAGCGCATCACCCCAGAGGGGGGAATACAGTTATCAGACGGGGAGGATTGTACTGTGGACCTCCTCCCCTCCAGGCATGCTAAGCGCATGCGTTCTCCAAAGGTGGTGCAGGCCAAAGACCAATTGATTTCGGCAAGACAGATCTTCCAAAGGTGGAGGAGTGGAAATCTTTACCAAGGATCATCTTTAGTACTCAGCTGTCTGTCCCCAAACAATTAGATTTTCTGGTTTTAAGCATAAACTTTCAAATAGCTCTTTGTTGACTGTTGTTGTGTTATTGTCCTCCATCAGCACCGGCCTGTACCCTACCTGCCCTAAGCTCTCTGCTGGACCCTTACACTAAGTCTGAATTTGTCCTGCTAGGTGACCTAAACTGGGACATGCTTAAACCACCTGACCAAGTCCTAAAGCAATGGGACTCCCTAAATCTTTTTCAGATTATTACCAATCCCACAAGGTATGACTCCAAACACCCAGAAAAGGCTACTCTCCTCGATGTTATCCTCACAAATAATCCTGATAGGTACCAGTCTGGTGTTTTCTGTAATGACCTTAGTGATCATTGTTTAACAGCCTGTATTCGCAATGGCTACTCAGTGAAACGTCATAGACGCTTGCTAAAAAACTTAAATGTGCAAGCCTTCCTTCATGACCTGGCCTCTGTAAATTGGTATTGAATCAGCTTGATACCCTCTGTCGAAGAAACTTGGACCTTCTTTTTTGATATCTTCAGTGATATTGTTCACTATCACGTCCCCATACAGAAAATGAGAATTAAAAACAGGTTCAGCCCCTGGTTCGACCGTGATCTTGCAGTTACTCCACCTCAAGAATCGCATTTGGCGAAAGGCTCGGCACACGCATACTCAGGCTGACTGGCTCTCGTTCAGGCAAGTGCACTCAGTGCACTCAGGCTATCCGGAAGGCCAAAGTTAGTTACGTTAAGGAGCAGTTCTCTCTCTGTGGGTCTAACCCCAAGAAGTTCTGAAAAATGCACTCCATACTCTTCTGTAAACTGGTCATCTCTGTATACCAGTCGCAAGACCAACTGGTTGTTGCTTATTTATAAAACCCTCTTAGCCCTCACTCCCCCTTATCCGAGACATCTACTGCAGCCCTCATCCTCCACATACAACACCCGTTCTGCCAGTCACATTCTGTTAAAGGTCCCCAAAGCACACACATCCCTGGGTTGCACATTTTTTCAGTTCGCTGCAGCTAGCGGCAGAATGGGTGTTGTATGTGGAGGATGAGGGCTGCAGTAGATATCTCACATAAGGGGGAGTGAGGCCTAAGAGATAAATGTAGCCTATAACTTAGAAATGTCTCAAGAGCATAGCACACCTGTCTTACCCTATCATTACCCACAATATAAGGTTGCAATACTCCATTGTTTATAAGAGGAACATAAACCATGTATAACTTCAAAATATGTTCAAAAGCTGTCAACTACCTTGTCCATTTCCCATCTGAATAGGTCTATGAATTAGGCTAGGTCTCATGTAGGGTTAAGGAATGATTTCGTGCACACCAATCACACCTTGTTCTGGACTAGAAAGAATTTTGTCTGGAGATTTTCCGTTGATCTCGCTTTTTATTCCAGGACTAGGCTTAACCAGTGTCTGGGAAAACCTCTCCATAATGTTTAAATTAAATTGGTATGGGATGATGTCTTACATGAAAAAACACATTTACAGTACATGTTTATATTTTTGTTCAGTGTACTTGGTAAAATGTTGGTCTCATGTTTCATGAGCTGAAATAAAAGATCCCAGAAATGTTCCATACGCACAAAAAGCTTATTTCGCAAAAAGGTTGTGCACAAATGTGTTTCTATACCTACTAGTGAGCATTTCTCCTTTGCCAAGACAATCCATCCACCTGCCAGGTGTGGCATATCAAGAAGCTGATTAAACAGCATTATCATTATACAGGTGCACCTTCTGCTGGGGACAATAAAAGGCCACTCTAAAATGTACAGTTTTGTCACACAACACAATACCACAGATGTCTCAACTTTTGAGGGAGCAAGGCAATTGCCATGCTGACTGCAGGAATGTCCACCAAAGCTGATGCCAGAGAATTTAACATTGTTTTAGAGAATTTGGAAGTACATCCAGCCGGCCTTAGAACCGCAGACCACTTCTATGGCGCTGTGTCGGCGAGCGGTTTGCTGATGTCAACATTGTGAACAGAGTGCCCCATGATGGTGGTGGGATTATGCTATGGGCAGGCATAAAATACAGACAACGAACACAATTGCATTTTATCTATGGCAATTAGAATGCACAGAGATAACGTGACGAGATCCCGAGCCCCATTGTCGTGCCATTCATCCGCCTCCATCACCTCATGTTTCAGCATGATAATGCTCGGTCCTATTGAAGAGAATTGTGACAACATTCCACTGGCCACAATCAACAGCCTGATCAAGTCTATGCAAAGGAGATGTGTGTTGCACTGCATGAGATAAATGGTGGTCACAGCAAATACTGACTGGTTTTCTTATCCAACCCCTACTTGCATCTGTGACTAACAGATGCATGTTTGTATTCCCAGTCATATGACATCCATATATGAGGGCCTAATGAAAATAATTAAATTGACCGATTTCCTTATATAAACTGAACTGAAAAGTCTTTAAAATTGGTGCATCTTTTATATTTTTATTCAGTATACATTAATGGTGTATACCTCCTCTAAGAATATGTATTAGGGAATTAGGCTGTTTGAGAGAAGGTTTGAATTCTTATCAACCCATCCAATGTGAGTGTGGGCTCACTCCAAAGACTGCATTTACAAGCACAAGATCATCACCAGGTGCATGCCTCTCAATTTCAATCGACTTAAGAAACACATTTATCATCGTATTATAGGTCTTCAGAATGTGCATTGTCTATAGGGACCTACAAAGCAAACAAGGAAAAACAATGTGATTGTTTGTGTGTGTTGGTGTTGTTCTGCTAGGTCTAGGCTGATGGTCACTCTCAGTGGGGATCTGTCCGACAGCTCGGACAGTTCTGACTCAGGTATATAGTGTATTCTTACACAACTAAAACACTCATTCAGTGTTGGACCAGTTGTTATAAAAATCCACCAAAAGCACTCGCACATCTGAGTTATCTCAATGCAGGTGCATGGGAATTAAGCAATAACTTCAAAAAAGAGAAACCTGCACACTGCTCTTGCTCCCACCACTTATTATATTAAAGCTTATGTGTCGGCCTCTTGGCCTTCATCATGGTTTCTATTTTCTTTGATGTACTGTATTATCACAAGGAAAGTAGTTCCACTGGGCTGGGCCTGAGTCAG
This sequence comes from Salvelinus fontinalis, assembly GCF_029448725.1. NCBI lineage: Eukaryota > Metazoa > Chordata > Actinopteri > Salmoniformes > Salmonidae > Salvelinus > Salvelinus fontinalis. Next base: position 72,018,091 of record NC_074665.1, read on the forward strand.
ATGATTTGGGGGGTGCTATACCTGAATTACTAACTACTATACATACTTACATTGTATGATATTACTGTGCAGTGCATACCATGATCAAAATGTAAAGGTAAACATTTATTTATAATAATTGATTGGACTTATATAGCGCTTTCCTAGACACCCAAATCGCTTTACATAGTTAAGGGTAAGCTCACCTCATCCATCACCAATAAACATGTCTGAATTCAGCAGGGCTGAGCAATGCAATGGTATGCCAGTACAATGCAGACACAGTGTGCCTGATTTTCCAGAAGGGTTATGAAGTCTTGTATCCCTTCAACATGGAGTACTACTTGAGGGCAGGCTATATGCTTTATGTGATGTTGTAGAACGTGGGCAGGCAGATGAGCCCTGGGTCAGTACCCCACCATGCCCGAAAGATCAACCTACATATCGTCCACCAGGGTGGAGTCCTATTCAGGCTGTTGTTCTTGTAGCAAATCAAATCAAATGAAACGTTATTTGTCACATGCGCCAAATACAACAAGTGCAGACCCTACCGTGAAATGCTTACTACAAGCCCTTAACCAACAGTGCAGTTCAAGAAAGAGTTAAGAAAATATTTATGAAATAAACTAAAGTAAAAAATTATAAAAAGTAACACAATAAAATAACAATAACGAGGCTATATACAGGGAGTACCCGGTACAGAGTCAATGTGTAGGGGTACAGGTTAGTCAAAGTAATTTGTACATGTATGTAGGGGTGAAGTGACTATGCATAGATAATACACAGTGAGTAGCATCAGTGTACATAACAAATGGGGGGGTGTCAATGTAAATAGTCTGGTGGCCATTTGACTAATTGTTCAGCAGTCTTATGGCTTGGGGGTAGAAGCTGTTAAGGAGCCTTTTGGTCCTAGACTTGGTGCTCCGTTACCACTTGCCGTACGGTAGCAGAGAAAGCAGGCTGTCTTCATCCTGTACCAGGTCTGGGTGAACCAGCTCCAGCACCGGCACTGTGTTTCTGATGTTCTGCGGCTACCATCTAGCTGTGATGCCAATCATGTCCCTCTGCTCCCTGGCTGGCATGTTGGTCCATAAGCTGGATAGGAGGTAAAAGGAGGGGGGACATAATCCCACATGTAGCCTGGATGTGTCCTTCTTGGTTGGTACAGCCCTGGGTCAGCTGGCCCTGTCCAATTTCTCTCTGGTGGCTGCTCTGGCGGTGGGGCCTAGCGGGCCCCTGGGAAGCCTGGACCTTTCCTACTCCCTTCTCAGCCTGTTGGAGCTCCTGCTGCAGAACATCTTCATCTCCGAGGGCCTCCACCGATACCCCAGCCTGGCCCTCAGCGTTTGGAGCCCAGACCCAGTTTGAGAACTGCCTGGGGAAGCAGTTCTCATGGCTTCTCAGCCTGGTTTGTCCTGGTCAACCTGGGACAGACTCTTGGAGTCTTCTACAGGATGCACTCTGTGGAAGCCCTAAATGGAGATACCCATCACAGCATGATGGATAGGGCTGTCTACAGTGCCATTTTCCCCTCTCCAAGATGCTCTCTGTGGAAGCCCTAATAGAGCTACTCATCACTGCCTGAGCTCCTATCCTCTTCACCCCTTCCCATGTTCTCTTCTCTGCCTGGTTTGTCCTGGTCAACCTGGGACAGACTCTTGGAGTCTTCTACAGGATGCACTCTGTGGAAGCCCTAATGGAGCTACCCATCACAGCATGATGGATAGGGCTGACTACAGTGCCATTTTCCCCCTCGCCTCTCTCGTTCTCTTCTACTGGAACAAACTGACTTACATTTACTCTGGGACATAAGGCCACAATGAGTTCCCTCCACCTTTTCTTGTCCTTGGTGAAAAGTTGTGCAGACTGACTACTAGGGACTAGCTAAATATCAAATAACTGTAAAGATGAGATGTAAACATTTCCTTTATGGAAAAACTTTTTAAAACTTAGATTTTAAGACTGTCAATGTTTAAAATACTTGACCCACTATGTTTTGACATTAATTACACGTGTACATTGATTCATAATTTATATGATTTGTTTCATATGATATCCTGTAGAAGTTACTTTATGAAAATATTGACATTATGAAATCAGACAGAATGCAATTTACCTGCAGTTCAAAAGCCAATACATTCCATAAAGATATCCCTCCCTGTCTCCATCTGTCAGTTCACCAAGGTCCTGGTCAGTGCACCTACGGTGAATTTCAAACCAGCCACTCGCCCCTACCAACTCATTTGGAAGGCCCTCCATTATCATGTATTTCTGATGAACAGAGTGGGACTTCTAGAGTGTCGAGGGGATCGAAGAAACCCATCAACTTCAGGACACTTGTGACTTGAATGACGCAATTCATGTTCCACGTTTCAATAATAAAATAATCATTAAATTCAAATGAGAAAAATCTGTCATTTTACAAGATATAAACCTTGGTAACAAACATTTCATGTGGGAGGTATTTCATGTTACATGTGTAAAGCCTCAACATTAGACAGTAACAAATACAGGTGGCTCATAACAAGCCCCATCGCATTGATTTTGTGTGAAATTATGCAAACTCAAAAATAACGCAGTGAGTTATGGGATACCACATCACTCTGAAGCGGACAGCATAGCTGACTCGGTTGAAGTGGCTATCGGGGGATCTAATTAGCCATCCATTATTTTCACACCCTCAGTTTTTGGGACAAGTGTGCATATGACGAATGTGGCGTGTGAACACGGAATTGGAGGGGCGATTTGGGATTCAGCACTAGTCTTCCTTTTTAATTCAGACGTGACAGGTTTCTTAAGGCTGCATCCTTTAGTGAGGCTCACGCTAGTCTAAATCTATTTCACACCAAAATAAAAATAAATTTTTACAGCGATAATAGGTGAAAAATGAAGCTCCCTGACAAAGGAGATACTGAAAATAAGTGCAGTACATAATCTAAAACATACAAAAACTTAAATGGCAGATTACCTAACGTATACATACGGTACTGTATACATGGTTTTTGTTTTGCAAAAAAAGATACATCAAGGTTGGAGAAGTGAAAGAAAATACACACCAGTAGAGGGTTGATATGGCAGATCTTTTGGCAGTTGTAGTAGCAGACAGCTTGTAGTAAAAGTGGTTTAATACATGATGATTTACGGGTTGGCAAGAAACAAAATGCAGAAAACAAACTGTCAATTCTTGTTTTCTAGAGCAGGTATGTCCTCTTCCTCATCCAGACTTCTGTTCAGGTTTGGAGATAGCAGTTGGTAGGAGACGGTTATGAGTTGGTGGTTCTGATAGGGAACCAGCCAGACAACCCAGTTCCAGAGAGACGCAGCGTACTTCCCAAATAGCACCCTATCCCCTTATATAGTGCACTACTTTTGACAAGGGTCCATAGGGCTCCAGTCAAAAGCTATGCACTATATAGCGGACAGGGTGCCATTTCAGACGCAGTCGTAGAGACCTCTTCACCTCCTCCAGTTAGATCCTCTGGATCTCAAACAGTCTGACGTCGGTGTCGTACCAGATTGGAGGATCCACGTTGCTACGGTAACAACAAAAGCCCAGGGGAAAGGAGAGAGATGAATCATGTCATTGTTAATAAAGATCAGATTCAATTTGAGAGAATCACTCACAATCACCTGTGAGTCATGGAATAAGTGACTCGGCAAGTAGATGTGACAAACACACTGACTGACCACCAGCTGGTATACTTTATTCCTAGACCTGGGAGCTGGTAAAGATAGCTGGATCAAATAGTTAGCGAGATGACCAAAATTGCTTGAAATAACTTCATAATTTTGAGAAATATACATTATCATTATAACTGACTTGACAACAACCAATATACAATTGTTGATTTCTTTATCAACCAGAAAATCAAGTTATGTGGCTATTAATCAGAGTTAGCTGGCCAATTTAATATTTCTGCTTTCGGGAATACCCTGCACTGCTCTTTTGTAATTACTCCAAAGTAGATCTTAACTTAATCTATAGTGTCTTGTCTTATTCATTCTGTACATGGATTGGGACTTTTACTACATGTATTTACTGTCATCACCATCAAATGTTTTAATCTTTCCCTTTTCATTTGGCCCATGTTGCTTACCGTAGGTAAATGACACCCCACATGTATGTGCGGAACCACATGGCAGTGCCCGCGTTAGCCTGGTACTTCCTGATGAGGATGGGGTGTGGCACAGGCAGCAGGCCCACCAGGGTGCCATGCTGCAGGAACTTCAGGATCTCTGACTCATCTGTCAGGCCCCTGGAGGAGATCGACATATACTTTAGTTTTACAGGGACAGTGCACATTAATCAACAATACTGTAAAAGTGCCAGTTTTAGCCAGATGGCAAATTTTAACTGTAGTCCCTGGGCAGGTTAGATTAAATGTATTGGTATATCTCATCCATGCTAATCCAGTTCTGGGGAATGATATTGATCACTCTGTGTTCTGGTCACTTATGGGTTCCACAATCAACATCACATGATCCTACAGATGCTCTGTCATACTCTCTTGAATTGAAAAGTAACCACCTCCCCCATTTTACATTGTTGGAAAGATTAGGATCCTTCTCCCTTACTTGTCTATGCAGATCTTCTCCACCTGAGGAACCAGGACTTGTAGCAGCCTCATGATCGTCTGGAGAGGAAGCTTACTCTTCCAGGAGAGGACCTGACAGAGAACAGTACAGAGAAAGGAGAGCAGGTCACCATCTATCGGGAGGGAGAGAAGGAAAGATCTTACCAATGATGTACATAACACAACACCCCAGCTGTGAATGTACTGTATGTTTAGGGTTGGATGGAAAGGGGAGGGCTCTTACCCAGTCTGGAGTAGGGTTCCAGTATGTAGCTGATGCTGACACTCTGGACAAACAACCCCTGGCTGGGTCTGACTCTGGTTGAAAGGCCTGACAGGAATAGGAATAACCATTGTGGTAGTCACTAGGCTCAACAGCATTTTCTTTACAAAATCATGTCACTGAGAAGTTGCATTCTGTATATATTTTGTCCTGATACATGTTCGTAATTCACTAAATCATTCCCCCATGGATTGCTTTCCAGTGAGCTTAGTTCATGAGTCTCCCCAATCAGAGCTCTTACCTCGTTGTCCCTCTCTGAGTTGGACTCTGTGTCGCTGGCTCCTGATATACCACTGGTGTTGGTGTCAGCGGACTGTGGAGAGAGTTTGTGCTGGTCACCAGCCGGTTGAGGCTGCAGAGTGTGTGTATGCTGGTCAGCGGTCATCTGTGGAGAGTGTGTGTTGTGCTGGAGACAGACCATGGTGCCATCCTCAGAGACCTGAGCCTTCTCTGTCAGCTTGTCAATAGCTACAGTGACAGCAGACTCTTAGAGAATTGTTCAATGGTTTCTAACAATGAAACAAAACTGATGTCAAATGAGGGATTTCCATGATATTTGGTGAAAATTACTAAACCAAATCAACTGCTGTTTTGTTTTTTTTATAAAAAGGGCGGAGAGAATTCCAATATCTGTGATGAACTGAGTTGTAGAGTGATAGGTTATAAGTTAGTGAAGCTTAGTGGACAACCGGCAAAGCCAAGTTAATAGAAAACATTAACATACCATACGGAAATGTGCTTTGCAAAATACATGCATGAATGGAGAGCTCCAAAGAGGAGAGGGGGTACCTGGTATGGCCACGAGGCTGGTTTTGAGGGTCCCTGGCTCGGCGGGTCGGGACCCATCCATGGAGATGGTCTCCTGGGAGTTGGTACGGGAGATACGAGCCAATGTTGTCTTCTTCATCTCTAGGGCCTTGTTATGTGGATGGAGAAGAAAATGATCAATTAAAGCTTCAATGATTCAACTGCAACTGTGTCAAGTGAGTGCTGGCCCCTTTTTCATTTTAAGATCCACTGTTCGCTGTAACATGGACAAAGTTGTATGGTATAGACTTTTACATTAGAGAGCACATTCTCTCTCTCTTTACCTTGTGGATAGTGACCGGGTCAGAGGTCAGATTGGCCAGCTGATGGAAGATGTTGCGCTTGCGGATGAGGGTATACACCAGGTTACAGTTACCTGGAAGGGGGAGGAACAAACAGTAGGCAGGTTAATAATGTTAAAAAAAGTGCTCTTAAATAGTATCAGTCTGGCAGTTTATGTTCTGGTCATTTAACGTCAACCATGTTGAAACAATCCCAATGTCCACCAAGAGATGGTGTAGTTCACGTACTGCCCAGTCAGTGCTTGCTGACTGGGAGCGAGCCAACCTAGCCTCTTGAACCCAGGTTTGCTCTACTACTTTGTGACGACTGACAACGTGAGACTATAGAGCCTGGGTCCCAGATCACTTTGTCACTCATTCCCATGTTTGGCATGACAGCACAATCAAATATGGGATCCGAGCTAACTACAGCCAGGCCTTACCATCAAACTGATACTGTATGATGTTGTTGAAGACCTCGAGCAGAAAGAAGACCAGATGATGGTTCTGGGAGGCAGAGAACAGGAACCAGTTGGTGGAGAAGGCTTCCAGGAGGTGGAGCAGCTTGTTGGCTGCTACCATGGACAGACTCTTCAAGTAGGGAGACACTGTGGAGTATTGGTGTCAAGAAACTGTAATACCCAGATGCTGCCAACAGGTGGTGACCATTTCCCTGACAGTCAGACACTCACCCACATATTTAAATAGAATAGGAGCGCTCACCATTCACTATGATGGTAAGCAGGCAGTCAAAGAGAGGCTTCAGGTGCTGGTGTCCACCTGTGATGATTTTGTGGAAAATCTATACAATCAAAAATGAATTAACATAAGGCAACTGTGCACAGTTACCTTAATAGTGTACTATGTATAGTCTCCACACACTTGAATCAGTGGTAGTTTCAGTTTATGTGCCAGGCTTTTCGGTCAACAAAGACCTTCATCAGAGCATGATAAAATATATAATTCCCTCACCCCACACCCATCCAGGGAAGCACTGAGACATCTCCCATCCAGACAGCACTACTCACCATGATGAGCAGATCAGCATGTGTTCCAGTGAACACAGGGATGTCCATGGGGACTCGTACCGAGTAGGTTTTATTCAGACGCACACCAAAGTTTCTCTCTCCGCTCAGCAGCAGCAGGATAAACACACCAATGTGTATCAGGCCCACACAAGCTGCACACACACACACACAGTACATGTTACACAAACTATAAACTAAGACAGAGTGCATGTACACCTAGTACCCAACAATCCCAAAACATTCAGAGACTGCATTCGGAACATGCACACAAATCAAATTGTATTGGTCACATACACATATTTATCAGATGTTATTACGGGTGTAGCGAAATGCTTGTAACTGCAAAGTTGCTTAGGAGCAAGAAGCAGAGCTGCCATATCTCTCAGCGCCACCCACTCAGACAGTTCTGTGTGACTCACACTGGTCAGCTCGTGCATCATTCAGATAGAACAGGATAGGTACCAGGACATCCAAAACATCACTGCTCTTTAACACGAAGAACAGAAACTTCTGAAACAAAAAATTAAAATATATATATATTTTTTAATTTGGATCCCTTTTAGCCCACAAAGGGGCTAAGAGATTGAGCTTCAATATTATATGAATAGTCGGTGTGCAAACAGTTAGGAACAACAGTACTGTACTTAAAAATGTCACAGACAGAAACCCAGAGGTTAGACACAAACACTTTAGACAAGACTTGTCAAAGTTAAAACTAAATTATTATCAGAATCTTTAAAACCTTGCCCCCTAGAGAATCTGCAAACTTAAGTGATGAAACATGAAACATTTATTTAGAGAAACACTTTAAAGGCACCTCATCTCCTCAGTGCATACCCGATGAGAGACCAGAGGAGGATGTAAACATGTAATCAGCGTGCGACGCAATGAGGCATGTACCAGGTAGCACAAACCGACAGATGGCACAGTGTTGAGGGAAGAACGGTAGAGAAACGGGATGCAGAAAGTGTTGAGAGGTGAATGGATGTGAGAGGCAGTGTGCAACACAGAGCTCCAGAGACCGTGGCACCTAACAAACACAGATGTGCCACTTTACCCCACTCTCTAGACACCCCTCAGTGTTATTAATGAACCGAAATGAGAGAGGCAAAATTATTATTATTCAATGAGCTGTAAATATACGACCATTAATGTTGGGAACAGCTGTGAGGCTAGAAGGGGAAACAGCTGTGAGGCTAGAAGGGGAAACAGCTGTGAGGCTAGAAGGGGAAACAGCTGTGAGGCTAGAAGGGGAAACAGCTGTGAGGCTAGAAGGGGAAACAGCTGTGAGGCTAGAAGGGGAAACAGCTGTGAGGCTAGAAGGGGAAACAGCTGTGAGGCTAGAAGGGGAAACAGCTGTGAGGCTAGAAGGGGAAACAGCTGTGAGGCTAGAAGGGGAAACAGCTGTGAGGCTAGAAGGGGAAACAGCTGTGAGGCTAGAAGGGGAAACAGCTGTGAGGCTAGAAGGGGAAACAGCTGTGAGGCTAGAAGGGGAAACAGCTGTGAGGCTAGAAGGGGAAACAGCTGTGTAGAGTGAGGCTAGAAGGGGAAACAGCTGTGTAGAGTGAGGCTAGAAGGGGAAACAGCTGTGTAGAGTGAGGCTAGAAGGGGAAACAGCTGTGTAGAGTGAGGCTAGAAGGAGAAACAGCTGTGTAGAGTGAGGCTAGAAGGAGAAACAGCTGTGTAGAGTGAGGCTAGAAGGGGAAACAGCTGTGTAGAGTAAGGCTAGAAGAGGGAACAGCTGTGTAGAGTGATGCTAGAAGAGGGAACAGCTGTGTAGAGTGAGGCTAGAAGGAGAAACAGCTGTGTAGAGTGAGGCTAGAAGGAGAAACAGCTGTGTAGAGTGAGGCTAGAAGGGGAAACAGCTGTGTAGAGTAAGGCTAGAAGAGGGAACAGCTGTGTAGAGTGATGCTAGAAGAGGGAACAGCTGTGTAGAGTGAGGCTAGAAGGAGAAACAGCTGTGTAGAGTGAGGCTAGAAGGGGAAACAGCTGTGTAGAGTGAGGCTAGAAGGAGAAACAGCTGTGTAGAGTGATGCTAGAAGGAGAAACAGCTGTGTAGAGTGAAGCTAGAAGGGGAAACAGCTGTGAGGTTAGAAGAGGGAACAGCTGTGAAGAGTGAGGCTAGAACAGAAACTAAGAACCATATGACCTGAGATGGTCTTAGTGCAGAAGAACTCTGTGTGCTCCGAAACCTTGTTGAAGTCCCAAACAGATCTGGGACCAGGCTAGAAGTGATGGGGTGAGACTACAAGTCCATCTAGGATAGTATTAAGGCTACTACAGCACTGTTGTATCCTTCAATATAGGAATGAGGGGATGCCGGTGCTAGGGCTCCAGTCCGAACCTTGTTGAAGTCACAGAGCTTCCAGAAGAGCACCAGGAGTTCCTGGTGGAACTGGATCTTCTTGGTAGAGTTGGGCAGGTAGGTTTGGATCAGAGGGTTGGTCATCAGTCTGGCCAGGCCCTTCAGGATGAAGCTGAAGTCCTGGGGAAAGACAGGAAGGACAAACAACAATCTATCAATTTACGGTGACTTGAAGGGTTAAAAAAAGGACCTCTGATTGACCCATTGAGTCATATGGCTCTGGATTGACTGTTTGAACAGTGTACATTAGTCTCCTACCTCCTCCCTATGGATCCTGGACAGGTAGTTTACAAACAGGTTGTCTGGTCCCACAAGCTGAGAACACAAGGTAGAGAAAAGTTATCAGATGATACAACAACTAACAATTCCACGTGGCCAGAGGCAAGCTGGAGCTACCACCATGTTGCTTATTCCTATCCAGTTCTCCACAAGTAGCTGAGATGTAAAGCAGAGGTGTCAAACTCATTCCATAGAGGGCCTAGTCGCTACTGGTTTTAGTTTTTTCCTTTCAATTAAGACCTAGAAAACTAGGTGAGGGGAGTTTTACTAATTAGTGACCTTAATTCATCAATCGTGTACAAGGGAGGAGTGAACCCACAGACACTCAGCCCTCCATGGAATGAGTTTGATGTCTGTTGGGGAAGGTATTCAGGGTCTCTTACCTCCTTGTCTTCCATCGCAGAGGCGGAGAGGGAGTCTAAGTGGACCAGGATGTGTTGGGCTGTGGCTGCAGCTGCCCCGGCTTCGTGCTCCAGAGTCACTATGAGGATCTGGACAGCATGCTCCACCAGCACCTCTCGGTAGTCAGAGAACATCAGGTAGTTGTAGGGGATACCGTACCCCACTGGGTCATAGGCACACACCACGTTTAGGAGAGATGTGAAGAGAGGCAGGGCATGTCTGGGAGGGGGAGGAAGAAGTTAGGATGAGTGTAACACACACGCTTCAAACCAAATCAGTCATAAAGTGTGTGTGTGTGTGTGTTACCTGTTATCTGTAGAGCTGAAGAAGGTAACCCAGCGGTTGAGGATGTTGTTCTCAGCAGAGGGGGGCAGGTACATGGCGTCAGAGAAACAGGTCAGAAGCAGCTTCAGCAGCTCCGTCCTGACCAGGACAGTGGAGAGAAAGATGGAAACATCTTGTAAATCCCAAATCAACCCCTTGCCCCTACCCTCTAGGCCAGAGGTAGGCACCTAGATTCAACCACGGGGCAGAATTTTTTTTATCCCAGAAAAACAGTCAGGTTTCAGAAAATAATTATAATAATTTGTACGTTGCAAATTTACCACAAGTAAGCCCAAAAAGAGATTGAAATGATAGTTCAAATACATACTGTACCTTGGGAACAGAATTTCAGAATCAATTTTTTATTTATTATTATTCCTGGTCATTTTACATTATTTTTGACCAACTGAAACCCAACTGCTCTAGTCACTTGTGTAGATCTGAGAGGGTTGGATATGTGTAAGCAATGTAGTGGGAGTTCCATCTTGCCCCCCGATAAGCCAAGTGGAATTGTCGCCGTACTAATTATATCTATCCAATCCTCTCATATCTACAAAAGTAGATCTAGGAATTCAGAGATGCCCTCTCTCCATCCTCCCTGGTACTGTGATCTCACCTGTTGAGGTCGTGGATGTAGTCGAGAGGGGGTGACTGAGCGAACCCCACCCCTGCCTCCCAGATGTACTCACAACTGTCTATCGACTGCATGTCCTCCTCTGTGTCCTTGGAAACAAGAGAACACTGATGTGACCTTCAAACCTAATCAAGCAGGGGGGGTTTCATAGTTTTTTTTCATGAAATCCTACAAAATTCGAATAAATGTTGTTACACAAATGTAGAACAATGATTGTTTGGTTTACTATAAAACATGGTTCACTGCACAATGTGTAATGTAAATAATTAATGAATGTCAAATGGGATATCGGTTATTGCCACCCTACAGTGCAGAGATCACAAAGGACATGGTGGACCGTGCTTTATTCATATCAACAGAGGGACGGGGGTGCTGCGAATGAGATAAATCATGAACTGAATGCATCAGGGCTTGTCGGTAATGAACGGGTGACTGGCAAGATGGAGTATGGCACTACAGTAGCAGTCAACTGAGGCAAATAACCTGATCGACAGGGGGATACATAGTCATGTGCACAAGGCAGAATGTGCGTGTGTGTGTGTGGGGGCGTACTCGGTCGGGGCATTAGCATTAGAATACACAAGGAGCAATTTCAAAATTTGGTTGTGCATCAGCAGTTTCTCTCTTGTTATGTCAGTCACTGACTGTCACTCAATTAGCCAATGTCAGTTTGAAAACTGGTAAGTCACTCTAGCGGCCAGTTATCTAAACTTTTTAAAATCTTTTACCTTTATTTAACTAGGCAAGTCAGTTAAGAACAAATTCTTATTTTCAAAGACGGCCTAGGAACAGTGGGTTAACTGCCTTGTTCAGGGTCAGAACGACAGATCTTGTCAGCTCGGGGATTCGATCTTGCAACCTTTCCGTTACTGGTCCAACGCTCTAACCACTAGGCTACCTGTCGATTACTTGTAGTAATCGTGGTCAAATAATCGACCTGGGGCTACAACTGATTTTTTTAATCCACTCTCATTCAGATATCATAATAAAAACTGCAAATATTTCTCTCCACCCAATGGCAAAATGTGTAGAATTGCAGCAAACTTGATTTAAAACTGCAATATTTTCTCAATGCCCCACAACAAAATGTATTGCAGGAAATAAACTCTAAAACTTCTCTCCACTGCCAAGAGGGGGGCCGCTGAAATGTATTGCTCGCAAGGTGGGGGGGGTTTGGGGCCCAACAAAATGTTGCTTATGGCCCCCCCAAAAGGATAGGGCTGGCTCTGACTGCATGTGTGGGTACAGATGTGGGTACGCAGACCTGCCGCTCATGATGAGTTCCAATTTTTGATGGCTCCCACCCCCATCAAAGTTGCCCATCCCTGCTTTATATAGATTACTATTCCTGACCAGGGCCTATAGGGCTTTGGTCAAAAGTTGTGCACTATATAGGGAATGGGGTGTCATTTGGGACACAGCCTTTGTTCACACTTCTGTCCACCTTGTGATTTTACAAGTGGCCTGAGCTGAGCACTCATCTGACTTTGCCCACCTATTGTCCAACACCTCTGCAGAGAGAGATTTTAACTGCCTAGAAGGAGTGTCAGCAGCAGCCCCATTTTTTATCTTCATAGATTACTATATTAAGTTCAGTTGTGTAGGAACTCTGTCATGATATTATTCACTCGAATCAATAGTTGACTCCAACCTTGGTAGTGATAGACGTTGCATGTGTGTCTGTGCATGTTCCTCAAGCAAGCAAATTAGCCTTTCCAAATAGTTAGCAGTCATTCAGCCTTAGCTGCCTGGATCCTTGAATCGATAAGGATACACAGAATACACACAGCCCCTGGCTATTCTCCATCTCCACTCTGCTCCACACAACTCTGCTGTCCATTTTTTTTTAACACCATCAAGTGCTCCACTGAGTGTGACATTTCCGTGTGCATGCACATGTGATGTTGAGTAGCTGTGAGTGAGTGGTCAACTGGAGGATAGGGAGGGTGGAGGGTGACCATTTTATTTTCACGGCCCTGTCAAACACCATTGGGCCCCGTGGGGCCGGCAACAACAGCATAGAGGTGTTTGCACAGTGGATAAGGAGTGTCCACCACCCTCCTCCTCCTCAGCCCAGTTGACAAACATGGCCCAGGGTCACACCTCACACTGAGGACTTGAGTCACTGATTAACCCTGGAGCCTAGTCTGCACAGGGGAGCTAATGGAGATAACAGGTGCATTACACACAACATGGAAGCACAACAGGGGTCTAATGGGACATTCTGTTCACTTAGGGACCAATCTTAATTTGAGTTTAATGCGAACGTCTGCATAATCTCGTTTGTGTGAGCAGATCTTCAGTTACAATTTTCCCCTGTAAAATTAAATACAAACTTTAAATTAAACAGTTGGACGGACCCTATAGCCTTCTTAGACTCAACAACTCTGAAGCAATTATCAGCAGACAAAAAAAGAAATCACTAAAAACAGATCACCCAAGAAGAAATATTCATGCAGAGAAAAGCACTAGGAATGGATGGCATTCCCATAGAATTCTATTCAACATTTTGGGACAAAGTAGCGCCTCTAATTACACAAATGACAGCACACGTCACACAATTCAGTACTTCCTAGTTCCATGTATCAAATCGTTATTTCAGTTATATTAAAACCAGGAAAATCTGGAGTCTCTTACTGATTATAGACCCAAGTTTAAGTTTATTGAATTGTGTCAATAAAATAATAACAAAGCTTATAAGCAATAGAATGGCAAAAATCTTACCAGATGTGATACATATCAAACAGTATTTATTCAAATTTGACAATGACAAACAAATGTTTCAGTTTAATACAATACTCAAAAAACAAGCTATAGGTTTATCAATAATGGGTGTTGATATGGAAAAGATTCATAAAAAAGCTATAATATACACAAATAATACTGTACATTATCTGTGACAGAGCCTGGGCTCGAACCCAGAATCTCACAGCGATGCAGTGCCTTAGACCATTGCGCCACTCGGGAGGCCCCCTCTCATAGCATTTCTGTACGAGGTTACTCACCGGGCCGGCTCTCTTGTGGCTCTGGACGGTGAAGTCTGGACAGAAGAGCAGGTCAGATACAGCCAGGAGGAGAGACTCAGCCAGGGGCCTCGCTCCATCATCATTACCTTCATCCTGCTAGGAGACAGACATCATCATCATCATCATTCTCATCCTAGGACACAATCCTCCTCCTCGCCTTCATCCTGCTAGGAGACAGACAATCCTCCTGCTAGGACAAAATAATAATAATCATCCTGCTGGGAGACAGACATGTAACCTAGGATACAATCCTCCTCCTTATCACCTTCATCTTGCTAGGAAACAGACAAAGAGTTCGGCCACAGGAAAGAACACGTATTTTCGATACTAATAGTGTATGTATACAGTACCAGTCAAAAGTTTGGACACGCCTACTCATTCCAGGGTTTTTTCTTAATTTTTTTTACTATTTTCTACATTGTAGATTATGAGTGAAGACATCACAACTATGAAATAACACACATGGAATCATGTAGTAACAAAAAAGTGTTAAACAAATCAAAATGTATTTCATTTGAGATTCTTCAAAGAAGCCACCCTTTGCACACTCTTGGCATTCTCTCAACAAGCTTCATGAGGTAGTCACCTGGAATGCATTTCAATTAGCACATGCCTTGTTAAAAGTTAATTTGTGGAATTTCTTTCCTTCTTAATGCGTTTGAGCCAATCAGTTGTGTTGTGACAAGGTAGGGGTGGTATACAGAAGATAGCCCTATTTGGTAAAAGACCAAGTCCATATTATGGCAAGAACAGCTGAAATAAGCAAAGAGAAATGACATTCCATCATTACTTTAAGACATGAAGGGCAGACAATTCGAAACATTTCAAGAACTTTGAAAGTTTCTTCAAGTGCAGTCACAAAATCAATCAAGCGCTATGATGAAACTGGCTCTCATGAGAACCGCCACAGGGAAGGATGACCCAAACTTACCTCTGCTGCAGAAGATACGTTCATTAGTTACCAGCCTCAATATGTATCCCAAATAAATGCTTCACAGAGTTCAAGTAAGACACATCAACATCTACTGTTCAGAGGAGACTGCGTAAATCAGGCCTTCATGGTCGAACTGCTGCAAAGAAACCACGACTAAAGGTCACCAATAATAAGAAGAGACTTGCTTAGGCCAAGAAACATGAGAAATGGACATTAGACCGGTGAAAATCTGTCCTTTGGTCAGATGATTCCAAATTTGAGATTTTGCAACCGTCATGGCTTTGTGAGACGCAGAGTAGGTGAATGGATGATCTCAGCATGTGTAGTTCCCACTGTGAAGCATAGAGGAGAAGCTGTGATGGTGTGGGGGTGCTTTGCTGGTGACACTGTCAGTGATTTATTTAGAATTGAAGGCACACTTTACCAGCATGGCTACTACAGCATTCTGCAGCGATACCCCATCCCATCTGGTTTGCGCTTAGTGGGACTATCATTTGTTTTTCAACAGGACAATGACTCATCACACCTCCAGGCTGTGTAAGGGCTATTTGACCAAGAAGGAGAGTGATGGAGGGCTGCATCAGATGACATGGCCTCCACAATCACCCGACCTCAACCCAATTGAGATGGTTTGAGATGAGTTGAACCGCAGAGTGAAGGAAAAGCAATCAAGTGCTCAGCATATGTGGGAACTCCTTCAAGACTGTTGGAAAAGCATTCCAGGTGAAGCTGGTTGAGAGACTGCCAAGAGTGTGCAAAGCTGTCAAGGCAAAGAGGGTTACTTTGAAAAATCTCAAATATAAAAATATATTTTGATTTGTTTAACACTTTTGGTTACTACATGATTCCCTGTGTTGTTTCTAAGTTTTACTTTCTTTACTATTATTTTACAATGTAGAAAATAGTAAAAACAAAGAAAAACGTTTGAATGCGTAGGTGTCCAAACTTTTGACTGGTACTGTATCTTACATTGTAGTATAAAATGGGTTAAGTAGAACTGCATTAAGGATTATCAATAACGAGTGTGACAAAAACATATCAAACTCAATTGTGTTGAGACCATAGTACCCTTTCCAAATACTTAGCAGGTCTTCAGGCCACTTTCGCCTTAACCTCCTGACTGTGTGTGACTGCCTGGGTCCTTGAAGCTATCGGGAAAAACATAGTACCCCAACCAGTTCAGTCTGTAGTAGAGAATGCCTCCTCACCGATTGCTACAACCGTTCCGCATTCACACCGACTCCCATAATAGTTTGGCATTCACCCATCCAGCCTCTCACTTTAATTAAAGGCTATCCAATACCTCCCCAATTCAACCACTGGCCAGGAGGGAGGGATGGGGGAGGGAGACACAATAGGAACAGTGTTCAGGCAGGCTGAGATGCTCTACAGGCCAGGTTACAGGAGACCCAGCTGGTCCAACAATTAGCAGACATGGAGGGAGAAGGAAAGCCCCACCTTAAAAAAGTAATAAATCCATGTAATATAGCCTACACCTTCACAATAAATCCATTATTTATTTTAAACAGGTCTAAAGGAGCATGATATGAAGAAAATATAGTCTATTTCAGAAGAACAGAATAGCACACTGATTTGTCGTTATGTTAGGTCCTGATCTGGCTATGCCAAATGGCTGTGGGCTGCACTAGTTCATTTAGCAGACAAGATTTGCTTAGAAATCTGTGGCATTATTTTATAGTATGAAGAATACAATTAAACAAAGCTGAATAAAATAGAAATTATATTTTCTCCAAACAATGAGGGCGCAACACACTATTATGTGTTGAGCGGTTAACAAGGAAATAGGTATTCCTATATGCTTAATTTAGAGTTATTAATAGAACTTTAGTTGTTCTACAAACATTGTTTTGATTTTTAATACATTGTAATGCGCATATGATGCGACTAATGATGATTTAAAAAAAGTTTCTTCTGTTCAAATATTTTTTATTGAACACACACAAGAATGTTGTATAGGTATAAAAGACAGGTATACAATTCTTATCTAAACATAAAAGAGCAGACAGAAACAACAAGATCCAGAGTTCTGGGTACAAAACAAATAATACAAAACAAGACATACAGAACAAGGACAGGTAGAAAGAAAGAGGGTAGATGTCACCCCCCCCCCACTTATTCCCCCCCTTTATCCCTCCCGACTGCTCGGGTGGCGGGGCCAGCACATGCTGCCCAAAGGTAGATTAAAATATTACAATTGAGAGTGCGATAAAAAGTACAAATTTGGTCCAAGTAAGAGAGGAAAGGCTGCCAGATTTGATCAAATGTTGATAATTTATTGTTCAGAATATATCTAATTCTTTCTAAGTGTACAGTGTTTGCCAATTCGCTGAGCCATAATTTGGTAGAGGGCGCTTTTCCCTCCTTTTCTAAAACAAGATTCGTTTTTTTTTGCCAAAATGAGACTAAGAGATGAGTTGTTTTTGGGGTTTGGTTAATCCGTTTAGGGAATCAGACACTCCCAGGATTATCAGAAGCGGGTCTGGGTCAATTGAAGTCTCCAGAACTTCAGAGAGGATCCTAAAAATTCCACACCAATAACCATACAAGCTAGAGCATAGGGCAACGCAGTGGAGTAGTGTACCCTGCGCAGCCTGACATTTATCACACATAGGGGATGTATCAGGAAATATCCTATGCAGTTTGGTTTTGCAATAGTGTAATACCTTGAATTGTTTGAGACAATGTCTGGAGTTAATGGAGCAGGTGTGGATATACTCCAAGCTATCTTCCCAGTCTGCCACCGAATCGAAATGTCAGTCCCTAGTTCTTCCTCCCATTTTGCATTAATGGCATCTGTAGAAGGTGTGCTAACAGATTGAAAAGCATCATATAGACGAGATATCAGTTTGTCTGAGATGGGGGATGTTTTTATGCATCCGTCAAACATGGAAGGTTTAACTTTAAAAAGTTTATTGAAAAGGCATGAGCTCTGCTTTGTTTTTTGCACAGGCTGTACACACTACATCAGCTACTCATTTACAATTTGACAAGCACTAGATAATGCCTAAAATTTCAAGGAGGCATCCCCTTTGTTTGGCCGTAATGCACCCTAAAATAAATCCATGCCTTTTGTGGCCTGTGGCCTTTGTGCCCTTCTCCCGGAGTGTTGAGCGTGCCGAATCACCTCACTCACATGGCTCTCCATCATGTGATTGAGTCTCTCACAGGCTACAAGTGAAGAGTGGGGGTGTCTTGCTTTATTTCCCTCCTTTATTGGGGGTGTCTTGCTAATTGCCTATAATTTCCACCTTTTGTCTATTCCATTTGCACAACAGCATGTGAAATTTATTGTCAATCAGTGTTGCTTCCTAAGTGGACAGTTTGATTTCACAGAAGTGTGATTGACTTGGAGTTACATTGTGTTGTGTAAGTGTTCCCTTTATTTTTTTGAGCAGTGTATATGTGTGACATTTGTTTTGATTTAGAACGGACCATTATCATACACCTGTATCGAAACAGGGGCAGCGGGAAAAAAATACATGTAATCTATGCACTTAAATAGCGAATGGAGAATTATTTTCCCCATGGTTTATTTTCATGCCAGCCAGGTAGGCTATAATCCTGTTGTAAATATAACCAATGTGCTAAATATTAGGAAAGTTGAGAAATAAATATAGTAGGCCTAGCCTATAGAAAGCTGATGGGGGCCTCTTTTTAATAGAGGCCATCACTCTGTTTTCTCCTGCAATTGCATAGCCTATAGAAATGTAGCGCGACATGAGCTCATGGGCTCTCGTGAAGTGTTTGATTCGATTTTTGATACATTTGCATTGACGGCAGAGTGATTATAGGGACAATAGAGTGCTGAGTACCAGCAAGTTAGCAAGCAGCATCAGAGCATTTTTCTACGGTGTGTCCAAATGAACACAACCCAGCTTGGGCTCATCCTACAATGCTGGCTGGTCAGAGCTTTGAAAACTTGAATACATGCAGTTCCCACCAGACAGCACAGCAGCGGCTGCAGTAGTGGGGGACAGTCAGTATGAGAGTGGGGCGCTCACTCACAAATTCAAAAAGAAAATATGTTCCATAGAAAACTGAAAAGGGAGCTGAAAAATTAAACCAGAGTCTTGGGAAGAATTTTCTTCCTCTGTCTGTCTATTCTCCGAGCCCACAGTGCATGTTTCGTGCTAAATCACCAGCATCCATTTCACCATAAGACAAACCTATTCTATCCAATGATTTGTAACAAGTAGGGGAGAGTGCGGTAAGTTGAGTCAAAGGGTTAGTTGAGCCTTCCCTTGTTTCTAGGAAACCATACACGTGGCTCTCAACCTTTCCCTCTCCCAAGTCCGTAGGGGAGTTGCAGTGATGGGACAAGACTGTAATACCAATTGGATATCACGAAATGGGGAGAAGGGGTAAAAATAAGTCTGTTTATGCATAATATGTCATGCATATGAACTCAAGATTTGTATTGTTACAGAGCAGACATCATGCCTCTTGTAGTCCAACATAAAACAAGCAGGGGTCTAGCACCCCTTGAAGTTCTTGTGATCTTTCAGTTACTCCACATCAAGAACACCATTTGGCGAAAGGCTCGGCACACGCATGCCCAGGCTGACTGGCTGGCGTTCAGGCAAATGAGAAATAAGTGCACTCAGGCTATCTAGAAGACCAAAGTTACAGTAGGTACTTTAAGGAGTTACTGTGGGTTACTGTGGGTCAAACCCCAAGAAGTTCTGGAAAACAATGAAAGACCTGGAGAATAAACCCTCCTCCTCACAGCTGCCCATGTCCCTTAATGCTGATGATGTGGTTGTTACTGACAAGGAGCGTATGGCTGAGCCACTTCATTAATTTGACTCAGCCATGCCTCCTTGCCCATCCAACACTTCCTCATCTCCCAGCCCTTCTAATGCAACTACCCCCGATGCTCCTTCCTCTTTCTCCCCTGCCCCGCCACACAGCTTCTCCCTGCAAGTGGTCACTGAGTCTGAGGTGCTAAAGACAAGTGGAGAGCGACAAGTGGAGAGCGAGACTGGCATCGTTGGCAGCATGCGATAGAGAATGCATCCCTCTTAATTTCCAAATAATAAGGGAACACAGAAGTGAGTCTCACCTAATTAAAATGACCCTGACCACTGATAAACTGATACGCAAATTGCATATATAATGAAATCACAACTTCAAAGGGTTACATGTCCAATGGGCTAGGATAGCAACGAACACAGCATTTTCTATATTGGATGGTGCCGTTGATGAGTAGTACAGTATTCTCACCCGAGCTCCAGGCACGGTAGACCAGAAGAACCCTCTCCAGTCTGCGTCCTCAAAGATGTATGGTAGGATACGTGTGAGCAGACGGGTGCAGTTCAGGACTATCTGTCTCTCCTTCTCTGAGGGACAACCAGATTCAGCCGCCTGGACTAGCTTCTCCACCGCCTGGAATGAACACATGAACATGTACAGTTAGTCAAATACAACACACCCTCTCACACACTGCTTCATTTCTTGCTTATGCAAGCGTTTCCATTTGAGGGCTTATACAGTAGACTCGTGAGGCTCAACACAGGCATACAATTCCATTTACAATAGTTAATCTGCTGCAACAAACACTAGCATTCCATTAACACCACCTGTATCCAAGGTACCCAATAGAATCTGCTTAAATACAAAAAAGGATGAAAACACACCATTTAAAAACAACGAGACATATTGGAAGCAAACCCAGGTGGAACACCTGCCCGATACTGCAGTACAGCAGCACTTAACACACTCAGAACACACCTGTTACTAGGGCCGAGACAATGCAAGTATCGTGGCAAGGAAACAAAACACGAGGCGGATTGAACTTATTTAGGAAAACAGCCCTAATGTTGGGAACAAAAATCATTATGTTGTCATCCAGAGTCCCATTTAATTATCTTCCAAGCTATAGCACACAATATTTTACATACAGCAGGTTTTTAAAGGACCAAAGAGTGGTCTGCTTCGTGTTCTGATTTTTGCCATGGAAATGTTTCTGCGATACTGATATCATCCCAGCCCTACCTGTTACTGTACACCGTCTTGCATTCCTATTACACCAACTGTATCCAAGGTAGAAAAAATAAAGGTTAAACACACATACACACACAGAGGATGTACTGTATCCTAGTACCCTACATTACCTTGTAGCAGAGGGTTGCTAGATTGGAGGGAGATTCCTCCCTGACAGCTCGTATCTCCGCTGCCGGCACCAGAGCAAACACATCCTGGACGGTCGTGGCAGTATCCGCCCAAAACTGGTCCCAGAAGGCATCGTCTGTAGTCTCCACAGGCTGGGGGAGATGAGGCAACAAACGGGGATCAGATATATTCCCCATCCCAAAACCCTGTCTGATGAAGGCTCTGTAGCCAAAACATTCGTCAAATAAATCCACAGCAAGAAAAATAAATGAGAGTGCAACTTTTTCTTTAATCTGTTCTGTAGACATTTCCATTGAAAATAAAGGAGAGCCGGACACTCTAGCTCAGATGCAAAAAACTTAATTACCAACGTTGACAGCCAAGCTGTCTTCATCAGGGTGTAATCACAAACACTGCGGGATGATTTGTTTTTATAGTGTCAAAAGACACACAGGTGTCTGTAATCATGGCCAAGTGTGGCCTAATATCATTGGTTAATTCTCAAATATTAAAATGGCATACAAACAGCATACAAAAAAACAAATGGATAGCTTACGATCATAGATTCATTTTAGACTACACAAGCTTACAAACAATTACAATGGCAAAGTCAAAATAATCACAAGAATGGCTTCAGATCAAAGTCTATGTTGAGACTGAAGGGAGCAAGGGTGTTTAAATTAAAGATCCAGGCAGCCTCTCGTTTTAACAATAAATTATCAAGGTTACCCCCTCTCCTAGGGAGGGTGACATGTTTGATGCTAATATATCGCAGAGACGAAATTGAGTGGTTTGCTTCCAAAAAGTGGGTAAGTCGAGTTTTTGCACCTAATGGTACTACGATGCTCTGAGATACGTACTTTTAATTCTGTAGACATTTCCCACCATGTGAGCATGGTAAAAATAGCCTCCTCAGTCTGCACACTGCAGTCTATGCTCCCATGTGGTGGTAATGGTGACAGCGTTGCGACCACAAATTCAGGTCTTCATATCATTTATATTCCCCATGATGGCCAGTAGCTAGCAATGCACTGTGGCAGTCTGACGCTCTGACCAGAACAGTGAGTCAGATGAAACGATCTCCATTCTGCACACCATCGCAGATAGAACCAGATGTCACTCCACTCTCAGACACACAGAGCCAGGCCCCATCTAAACCCAGTCCCAAATGTCACTCCACTCTCAGACACACAGAGCCAGGCCCCATCTAAACCCAGTCCCAGATGTCACTCCACTCTCAGACACACAGAGCCAGGCCCCATCTAAACCCAGTCCCAGATGTCACTCCACTCTCAGACACACAGAGCCAGGCCCCATCTAAACCCAGTCCCAGATGTCACTCCACTCTCAGACACACAGAGCCAGGCCCCATCTAAACCCAGTCCCAGATGTCACTCCACTCTCAGACACACAGAGCCAGGCCCCATCTAAACCCAGTCCCAGATGTCACTCCACTCTCAGACACACAGAGCCAGGCCCCATCTAAACCCAGTCCCAGATGTCACTCCACTCTCAGACACACAGAGCCAGGCCACATCTAAACCCAGTCCCAGATGTCACTCCACTCTACATCATGTGAGTGTGCTCTCATTGAGGAGCACAGACGGTTGTGATGCTGACGTTTCCCTTCTCTACTAACTTGTACATTATTAATTCAGAAACCTGCTTGGCCTTCAGGAGCAGAGCAGATAAATATAGACATAATAAACTTAGTCATGGACTAAAAATCACTTTTGATGGAGATTCTTCATTGAGCATTGCTTTTTAGTCCGGGACTAAGATCTGTGCCCAGGAATCCATCAAATGTTTTATTTTACCTTTATTTAACTAGGCAAGTCAGTTAAGAACAAATTCTTATTTACAATGACAGCCTAGGAACAGTGAGTTAACTGCCTTGTTCAGGGGCAGAACAACAGATTTTTACCTTGTCAGCTCGGGGATTTGATCTTGCAACCTTTCGGTTACTAGTCCAACGCTCTAACCACTGGGCTACCTGCCGCCCCAATGAAGAACACATATGATGAAATTAACTTTTGTTTTGTTGTACAGACAATATATTCAGCTACTCGTTTTGCCTTGATGACAGGGTAAATGTCACCCAAACAGTGCACTTTAGACTAATGCTTATTTAACTAACTTGAATGTCTTTCACCCCACCTTAAATCAGCCACATTGTCTGAGTGTTATGATTCATTCAACAACCATGTCATCAGAAATGTAGCTGGAAATGGTTTCGAGGCTACCTTTATTCTATTTTTTTTTTAATCAAGGAAGAGTAATGCAGGAAAATGATCGATTCAAATACAGCCCCGAATGTACAGTATTCATATTCGCATCTCATCATAGCTCTGTGAATAGGATACACCTTAGAATGACTGTCTGCACCTGATATGAGGCTCTTGGTCGTGTTTATTATAACTACAGAAGTATGACTACAATGTTACATTTGATTACAACATAGCTACATTGTTGCCGATATTATGAGTCCACTATTTGATTACACAAATTCGCAGTATTTATAACAGTACCATACAATTAATCTAATTGTCAGTTTATAGCCAATAACAAAATATAAATATCCTAGTCCTACATTTTAATTAAAAGTTTACATTTAACCAGTAAACTCTGCTTTTGGACTGATGGTAACCATTACTGTATTTCTCTACCCCCCAATCATCTATGTCACTCATCCATGTGTGTCAAAGACAACTTGTTGGCAGACTACCATCTGGCCCACTTGAATTGCTATTTTTATCTTGAAAAACAGAACTGTTCATAAATATTTAAATGCTGCATTGGCCTATACAAAAGAGCGTTATTATGTTAACAAACCTGTGTTTTGGTTGTTAGTCGTATCACAGCTTTCCTAAAGTTGAGTTTGGAGTCAGCGTTACCCATGTTGTACTAGGCAGCCACCCGTTCGCTTCGTCTGAAGCGCCTGTATACTGATCCGTCCGTCGGTCGCTCGTGCGTCGTCTTCCTCGTGGATAGTCTCCCTCATCCGTCACATCCTCCTCCAGTTGCCCTGAGCCTTCGCGACGCACAGTCTGGAGAAATTGAACTAAGCAGAATCCAGGCATGGCGACTTCCGGGATAAAAATGTACATATTTGTTTTAGTTCACATCTTTAATGTGAATTGACTGATGTAATTCCTTGACAATTTACCTAAACACCTGATGAATCAGCTCAACTACAGCCAGCAACCTGTAACAGCATGTAGGCCTACAAATTATAAATTATAAATAATTAATTACATGTGGTTTACCTTTCCTCTATAACACTGCACAATGTAGACTAATTATTAGAATACATTTTGATAGACTGATACTTTAAATACAAACTTATTTAATACGATGCAGTCAGTAGCTTATGTGGTTGCTGGTTAGCTGGGTTTTATGCTGGTTAGCTGTGTTTTATTCCTTCTCATAATGTCTTTGCTTATTAGTAGTACAACAGTGACTCTCAGTGGCATCCACGGGTACAATTGTAACATGCATGAGGTGCCCATTTATTCAGAGAGCTATCAACCCTGGCCTATGGCTGCGGGAAATTATTTTGTGGCGAGGGTGCTGTCGATGGGTGGAGGGTTTGATTTTCCCTATCAAAGAAGATCAGGTACATCAAGCTCAATTAAGCTCTTTGCTACCGAAAATGCAACAAAAATAAATCAAGTATATCTTCATCACATGTACTCAGAGCTTATCACTATCTTGTTTTTCATTTTTTACTGTTTCTTGTGCCTTCTGCCATCACTGTGACACCTCTGTCCCCTCACTGTCTATAGGAACCCATATTCTGCCTATGCGCATATGATTATGGTGGCAAATACTGTGAGCTAGGTAAGGAACTCTCTCAATCCAGGGGCGCAACTTTCACCGGGGACGGGACAGAGGGACGGAGGGGGGACAATTTTTGTCCCCCCCAGTTTTATCATTGGAATGTGATACAAAACATGTCCACTGTGTGCTTTAGGACCATGCGGATGCCTCCGAGCGGTCGGGTAGGCTGTTTGGAGTGTTTATCTGACTGGATTTAGGACTGCGTGGACACCACAGAGTGAACTGACCGGCTGTGTGAAAGCAAAGCTTCTGGAAGACTGGCTGGACCAGCACAGGAGAGCTGAGCATAGTTCAGTCAGTGTGTACATGTTGCGCTATTTCACCGAGTTGTAAAAGGAAGCAGAACAGAAATTGGCTACTCTTTAGTTGACTGATGTAGCTGGCAAGGTAACTGCTGTTGAACTTAACAGAAAAAAATGAAACTACTGTTTATTTACAGTGCTGAGCTAGTTTTGTAACTGACATGTAACATTAGCTTCATACCCTCTCAACTGAGGTGAATGAATAAGCTACACTAGTGAGTAGCTACCACAGCCAGGTCAGCTCTAGCCTCTAGTTACCTGTCAGATAGTGATATGAGGTGGCTATTATTACTATCTGACAGCAGTTGTCTGTATGGAAATGTTTGTAGCCTTTGTTATGTCCCGTTTCAGAAGTAGATTCTCACTTGGCCATTACATTGTATTACTGGGCTATATCAGGCAAAATGCTAGATGTAGTTTGAAGAGAGCAGAGTTGGAGAGACTTGCACTTTCTCTTGAGCTATTTTCAATGTCTACCTTTTAGGAGTGGGAACATTTTCAGACTGAGAAATATGGGTCATCAATATTTAGGCCGATTGGAGAACTGTGGGGGGATCTTGGAGGATTCGGGTTCACGTATTTTGGCCTGGTGGGAGATCTGTCAACGTGCCCTTAAGCAGGGCATTGACCCTTGATGCTTCTGTGTGTCGCTCTGAACGGGAGACTGTTGGATGACTGGTATGGTGTAGCTGTTGAGCAACTTCACTGCAAGTGTATTGTATGTTTCGGATATTCAATAAAAATATAAATAAATTCTAGGCAATGTAGTAAACTATAGCCTAATCATAGGCCTATTTAGGAATTACTTTTCCTTCGAAAGATAACTGCCCGTGCTTCTTCGCCCATGTATAAATAGGCTATAGCCTACTCTATTTCATTGAGACCACACATGCACCTGATCTCGCAGGTATGGCTACTGAAATGGAACTGGAAGGAGCAAAAATTATGACAGCCACACAAGTTATAGCCTACCTTTTAGTAGGACAATTTGCAGGCATAGACAAATAAATGGGTAATTCATACTTAATGAAAATGAAAAGGCACAACGCTCGCTCACTGTAGTAGCCTAACCTATGTTTGCGTTGGGCCTTTTCCTTTATTGCACTTCGACTTGCGTTGGTTGAGCGCCCTCCACTGCTTTTCATTATCAATATTTATTTACAGACACTGTAGTTAACTAGTCTAATCATATTTAAGTTAACTTGAATATTCAAGTTAACTGCCACGTGATTCTCCGCCCATGTAGGCAGCCTACTCTATTTCAATGAGACCACACATAGGCACACTTGAACTCTCACGCCCAACTAGGAGAGGTCGGCTACTGAAGTTGAAGCAGCGAATTCTGAGTGTGAATAATGTGAAAAATATGTGTTTTTAATACAATAGGCAGGCTAACGCATACAAAGCAGAAAGAGTACCATTTCAAAAGAATCTGTGGGACAACAAACATATTTTCATCCCAAAGTCATCTGTCTGACCACTCGCTCCCGCCTGCAGCATGAAAAATGCAGACCGCACCGCAATGACCTCTGTCAGGATCGTAGGTCCCGCAGGCATCCCACTATGCTCATCATGTTTTAGCAAGATCAGATGGTGACAGGGGTCCCAGCAGGGCCAGACAACCAGGGAAGACCAGTCTATGGAGCTCAGGTGAATTTTGCAGTGTATTCAGTGAATGATACAAAGTTTCATCTTGAATTGATGAGTAGACCAACAATAGCTACAGGACCGCAGTTTAAGCTTAAAGCTACAGTCTGGGATCTGGGAATAACGGTCATTTCAGTTATTGAACCATTGATTATATTCTTGCATAATCAAATCAAATGTATTTATATAGCCCCTCTTACATCAGCTGATATATCAAAGTGCTGTACAGAAACCCAGCCTAAAACCCAAACAGCAAGCAATGCAGGTGTAGAAGCACCTGAAGCACCTATATAATGTATAAATGTACACCAAGGTAATTCTTTGTCATGCCTCAATTTAGGAGGATTCGATGGTGACAGGGGTCTGTCTCAACAGGGTCAGGCAGCCAGGGAAGACCAGTCTGTGACAGAGGTGAGGTGAATTTTTGCAGATACAACACTTTATTCTTTCTGTCCAGCAAACACTGGACAAGCCAGATGCTATTTTAAGGCAGTCTGACAAACCTCCAAAGATGATTTCCAAACTGTATCAAGGGTTGATAGAGGCTTTTCCCAATGTATGAGAAAGACCTGGGAGACGTTATTGCTAATGATGAATGGATACAGATGTTAAAATGCCCAGTCATGTTCACATAATCTCAGACATAAAAGACCATCCATAGAACGTACCTTATGCCAGCGAAACTGAATATCATCCACTCAGAAATTGTATTATTCTGCTGGAGGTGTAAAGCACAAAAGGGGACATATTTGCACATGTTGTGGTCTTGTGAAGGATGGCTGAATTCTGACAAAGAGTATGTACTTTTATCTCAGCATGTCTACAGGTTCTCCCTTCTCCCTGTTTTTGTTTGCTTGAAAATGTTGATACTGGAGACTTATCAGAAGAAACTGTAACCTAGCATTTATGGTGGCAAATAAATGCATTGCCATTCATTGCAAGGTTGGTTATCCTCCCACAATGTTTGGAAGAAATGTCAAGTTATGCACAGTATCACTAGATTTGTTTTAAGATTAAGGGTATACTGTGCAACTTTCATAAGGTCTGGCTGGATGCCTTATATGGAATACTGTATGACAAAAGGAGTCTGTATTGAAAACATGCCTACTACGTCAGGAAAGACACCTGTTTAGGCAATCGCTTGCTGCTGGGCTGCTCAGTCCTGGCCGTGTGGGTCTGGTATACTGTTGTCACTCTGGCCTTGGTCTAACACACCTGAAAACAATTAATGTTTCACTAAGATCCTAAAGCTGAGTCGAATGTGTTGGGTTGGGGTGTTACAGGGCCATGGACCCCTAGGGGCAGGATGTGGTGACCCAGCTATAATTGTGTGTAAGTAAAAATAACTCTACAGTACAATTAGGCCTATGATATTTGTATTTATTAGGGATCCCCATTCCTGGGGTCCAAACATATTAAAGCACTTACATTACATATACAACATATTAAACAGTACATCATTACACCACTAGCTATCTCCAGTAAAACATTTTTAATATATGCATATGTCTGTACCTTTGTGTCTCTTCACTGACCACGTTATGAATTATATGGAGTGTGTACTGTTTGTGTTAATGGGTACAGTGTGTATTTTCATTAAACCTTTGTTTTCCAAACCTTTCTATGCAGTGCATTCAGAAAATATTCAGACCTTGACTTTTTCCACATTTTGTTACGTTAGAGCCTTATTCTAAAATGGATGAAAAAAAATATATACTCATCTACACACAATACCCTATAAAGACACAGCGAAAATAGTTTAGAATTTTTTGCAAATATATTACAAGTCAAAAACATGAATACCTTATTTACATAAGTCTTCAGACCCTTTGCTATGAGACTCGAAATTGAGCTCAGGTGCATTAAGTAGATATTTTGACCCCTAATCTTGTCCACGGTGGTCTGCAAAACCACAACCTTCTCACCCACAGTCCTGTGTGCTATAAGAATTCCTGTGAGAATGCTTACAGGATAAAGATCAGTTTCTAAAACTGCAGATCTAGGGCTTTGGTCTGTCCAAGTAGTGAGGGTAAATGGTAGAAATGTTCACTGCTATCCACCTTATGTTTTAATTATTATGTTGGGTATAGGGGAGGGTCCCTTTTTTTTTTTTCAAGCTTTCAGGGGAGGGTTTAGGTCAAATATATTTTCCTGAAGGGAGGGCTCTCCATTTTCCTTTCAGAGAGGTCCGATTTTGTAACCCTTATTATAAATAACCTTCACTTTCTAAACTAAAACTCAAAGAACTACCTAACAAGCATTAGTCTCTCGGTCTGATATGCGCTTTTGAACACCTTAGTAAGCTCCACTCTTTGTGCTGGTGCCGTGGTAGCCTTGACCACAGCATTTGTTCACCTATATCCCTTTTTCATTCCTGAAGCCCAAGAAATAAAAACACTTAGCTTCCTAGAACATATGGAAATTAAAAAAGGTTCATATGAATGACTTGTGGTTTACTGTCAAAATTATTTATTAAATTAAAGAAAATAGACATTGATGACAGGCGCATGGGCCCCCAAGCTTGCAGGGGCTGCGGGGGTTTCCGGTTCGCCAGTTCTCAGGCCCTGGTGTAACCTCAAATCCCAGCGATAAAGCATTGCATTATGCCTGGGAAGAAACGCTTCAATTGTGGCCTAGATGGGGTGAACCCAAATGAAGGCATTTTTCATTATTTGAAATTGACTAATCACACAAAATATGAGGTGTCTTCAAAATACTATGCATAAAACTGACTAAATATAATTATTGTATGGGGTATATTGATTAGCCAAATGGCACACTTTACCCAAAGCAACCATTTTAACTATATTAGCCCATGCAGCTATGAGGATGCACTTTCATGCTATGAGGATTTGGTTTCAAGCATCATGAAACCTATAACACAATAAATTAATTTGACTTTGTGATAATCTGTTTTTTTGGACCTAACTACCTTCACAGACTGCACGAAGTGATGACCTCTTCCTAAATATTTGGTCACATGATTCATTGTTTGCTAGAAACAAGGGGTGGCTCAACTAACCCTTTGGCACAACTTCTCACTGTCCTCTACAGTATGAACACTGCTTTCCTTGTAATGCTGAGAGATTGAAAGAGACACAGAGGAGAACGAACTCAAAAGCACAGCCCCCTTCATTATCGACGCATCGTGGCGATAACATTCCCAGACTCTGGAGTCAGCCAGAGTCTGTCGCTTCAGCCAGGCAATAAAACATTCCTAGCCTGATTCCAAATCGGTTTGTGCTGTCTTGCCAACTCCTCTGGTCATTGGCATGACCCTGGACCCACCAGGCTATTAAATTCTAATCTCACTGTGGTATTGATTTTTTTGTTTGTATGCTGTGTGAAGGTCAAGAGTAAAACTTTAGTGCATATGTGTTACGAATCTCTTTGACCCGACAGTCTGGGGGGGGGGTGGTAATGGGACCCGTAACACAACGCACGCAAATTATAACAGTGACAAAGTAACGGTGAGAACGAAATAACACAGACAACTTAATTACCGTCAAACACTCAGGGTTTCTTTCTAAACACACGGTAAAGGGGGGCAGGGAAAGGGGCTGAGCTGGACCCAAGGAAAGAAATAAGTATCCACAAATATCCCTAAGTTAGACTAGCCTACTTCACCAACAGCCAACTAACCAAAAATACTGTGGGTGGTCCACCCAGTTCTAACTAGTGTTTTTAACAAAATTTACCTACGGGCAGTGTATGCCCATGGGCGAACTGTCTGGTTACCCCCTTTTCCCACTATCAAAGAAACACTCAAACACCATAACAAAACCAATACTCACAGGTGGGGACAAAGTGACATGTAGTTGCAAACCACAAAATGGATCTACAGACATATGGCATTGACAGAGAGATTGAGCTCTAGAGTACACAACTGACAGGTTTTTTAAACCAAGGGAAAGGGAATGTGATTGGGTAGGAGAAAAGGAACAGGTGTCTTCTGATTAGCGACTGATTGATGACTGATTGGGGAATGATGATTGTCACCTGTGAGTAGGGGAGAAGGAGAGAACAGAAATACACACAGGATACACACAGAATACTTGTATCCGTAACAATGTGTCATGGGATTTGAGACTCTAATCATAATAATGTGGATCGGAGTGGTTAATTTATGCTTCCCATACAACCCTTCTGAAGCTAAAGGCTATAGATGGTCAGTGTGCAGAGGAGAGTAGCTCTGTGAGGACTGTCTGTCTACCCCAGGCACGCCAGCCCATTGACACGAGATCCTGCTGTGAGATAGCTGTGAAGGATCGTCTACAACAGACAGAACCAAGGCAAGGTATTCATAAAGTATCTCACAGAGGAGTGCTGATCTAGGGGCTATATGCCTTATTGTCCATTATCTTACAGAGAACAGAAATGTGTCTTTATACTCACAACCCAACCAAGACACACACACCCCAATGGGCTAGAAGCAATGGGTCAGCCACAGTGCAGCACCCTTGGAGCAATTGAAGGTGGTTAAGTGCCATGCACAAGGGCACACAATGGCACAAGATGGCACAAGATTTCCCATCTGAGTTGGGTTTTGAACTGACAACCAGCCATTCTTCAGTTGCTGCCCCTGCTTCTCTAACCTCTTAGCTACCTGCCACCCCAGAATACAGTGGGGAGAACAAGTATTTGATACACTGACGATTTTGAAGGTTTTCCTACTTACAAAGCATGTAGAGGTCTGTCATTTTTTATCATATGTACACTTCAACTGTGAGACGGAATCTAAAACAAAATACAGAAAATCATATTGGGGCTTATGTCCTGAACCCTGATGTCCTTACACAGCTCTCTGGTCTTGGCCATTGTGGAGAGGTTGGAGTCTGTTTGATTGAGTGTGTGGACAGGTGTCTTTTATACAGGTAACGAGTTCAAACAGGTGCAGTTAATACAGGTAATGAGTGGAGAACAGGAGGGCTTCTTAAAGAAAAACTAACAGGTCTGTGAGAGCTGGAATTCTTACTGGTTGGTAGGTGATCAAATACTTATGTCATGCAACAAAATGCAAATTAATTACTTAAAAATCATACAATGTGATTTTCGGGATTTTTGTAAGTAGGAAAACCTGCAAAATCGGCAGTGTATCAAATACTTGTTCTCCCCACTGTAGGTGTTGATCTAGGATCAGGTCCTTCCTGTCCATTTATTATAATCTAAAAGGCTACTGAGTCTGAGACACTTTTTAAATACAACCCAGACCTCTTAATTAAATGTATCAAACAATCACTTGATATGATCCATTCCCATCCAATGATAAGTTCACTAGTTTTCATGCCAATGCAATATTTATATTTTTCCTTACCTGTTGAGTGCTTTGTTAAACAGCATGTGTCCTCTCTTCATTAAGGTTTATGGTACAATTCACAGTACCTGATGGAGGCAAAGGTGAACGTTTTGTCCCATGAGTACTACGGAAACATGAGCACAGAAAACATGTTATGTGCTGGAAAACCGGACTGGAGTCAAGATGCGTGAGTGCAAGGTATGATACGCAGGAGTGACTTGAGATGACAATTTTTATTCAGCACATAATAACTATTTGGAAAATAATGCCATTCAAAGTTATTGAAAACAGAGAGACATGTACGGCTCTCTATCCACCGGATGTGTACCAAACTCACTAAAAGTGGCAGTAATAAAGCCTCTCTTGAAAAAGCCAAACCTTGACCCAGAAAATATAAAAAACTATCGGCCTATATAGAATCTTCCATTCCTCTCAATTTTTTCACGTTCAAGAGTTTTGGAGAGAAAAGAAAGAAGGGATACTGGTCTGTAGTTGTTGACATCGGAGGGATCGATTGTAGGTTTTTTCAGAAGGGGTGCAACTCTCGCTCTCTTGAAGACGGAAGGGACGTAGCCAGCGGTCAAGGATGAGTTGATGAGCGAGGTGAGGTAAGGGAGAAGGTCTCCGGAAATGGTCTGGAGAAGAGAGGAGGGGATAGGGTCAAGCGGGCAGGTTGTTGGGCGGCCGGCCGTCACAAGACGCGAGATTTCATCTGGAGAGAGAGGGGAGAAAGAGGTCAGAGCACAGGGTAGGGCAGTGTGAGCAGAACCAGCGGTGTCGTTTGACTTAGCAAACGAGGATCGGATGTCGTCGACCTTCTTTTCAAAATGGTTGACAAAGTCATCTGCAGAGAGGGAGGAGGGGGGGGGGGAGGAGGATTCAGGAGGGAGGAGAAGGTGGCAAAGAGCTTCCTAGGGTTAGAGGCAGATGCTTGGAGTTTAGAGTGGTAGAAAGTGGCTTTAGCAGCAGAGACAGAAGAGGAAAATGTAGAGAGGAGGGAGTGAAAGGATGCCAGGTCCGCAGGGAGGCGAGTTTTCCTCCATTTCTGCTCGGCTGCCCGGAGCCCTGTTCTGTGAGCTCGCAATGAGTCGTCGAGCCACGGAGCGGGAGGGGAGGACCGAGCCGGCCTGGAGGATAGGGGACATAGAGAGTCAAAGGATGCAGAAAGGGAGGAGAGGAGGGTTGAGGAGGCAGAATCAGGAGATAGGTTGGAGAAGGTTTGAGCAGAGGGAAGAGATGATAGGATGGAAGAGGAGAGAGTAGCGGGGGAGAGAGAGCGAAGGTTGGGACGGCGCGATACCATCCGATTAGGGGCAGTGTGGGAAGTGTTGGATGAGAGCGAGAGGGAAAAGGATACAAGGTAGTGGTCAGAGACTTGGAGGA
The DNA here is from genome assembly GCF_029448725.1 of Salvelinus fontinalis. Taxonomy (NCBI): domain Eukaryota; kingdom Metazoa; phylum Chordata; class Actinopteri; order Salmoniformes; family Salmonidae; genus Salvelinus; species Salvelinus fontinalis. The sequence continues at coordinate 72,051,607 of NC_074665.1, forward strand.
GGGTTGCAATGAGGTTAGTGGAAGAACAGCATCTAGTAAAGATGAGGTCACGTGTATTGCCTGCCTTGTGAGTAGGGGGGGAAGGTGAGAGGGTGAGGTCAAAATAGGAGAGGAGTGGAAAGAAGGAGGCAGAGAGGACTGAGTCAAAGGTAGACGTGGGGAGGTTAAAGTCACCCAGAACTGTGAGAGGTGAGCCGTCCTCAGGAAAGGAGCTTATCAAGGCATCAAGCTCATTGATGAACTCTCCGAGGGAACCTGGAGGGCGATAAATGATAAGGATGTTAAGCTTGAAAGGGCTGGTAACTGTGACAGCATGGAATTCAAAGGAGGCGATAGACAGATGGGTAAGGGGAGAACGAGAGAATGACCACTTGGGAGAGATGAGGATCCCGGTGCCACCACCCCGCTGACCAGAAGCTCTCGGGGTGTGCGAGAACACGTGGGCAGACGAAGAGAGAGCAGTAGGAGTAGCAGTGTTATCTGTGGTGATCCATGTTTCCGTCAGTGCCAAGAAGTCGAGGGACTGGAGGGAAGCATAGGCTGAGATGAACTCTGCCTTGTTGGCCGCAGATCGGCAGTTCCAGAGGCTGCCAGAGACCTGGAACTCCACGTGGGTCGTGCGCGCTGGGACCACCAGGTTAGGGTGGCCGCGGCCACGCGGTGTGAAGCGTTTGTATGGTCTGTGCAGAGAGGAGAGAACAGGGATAGACAGACACATAGTTGACCGGCTACAGAAGAGGCTACGCTAATGCAAAGGAGATTGGAATGACAAGTGGACTACACGTCTCGAATGTTCAGAAAGTTAAGCTTACGTTGCAAAAATCTTATTGACTAAAATGATTAAAATGATACAGTACTGCTGAGGTAGGCTAGCTAGCAGTGGCTGCGTTGTTGACTTTGTTTGAAAGTGTAGCTGGCTAGGTGACCTCGGTAACTGGCTAGATAATTAGTCTAAACTACGCAATTGTCTTAGATACAAGGACAGCAAAGACAACTATGTAGCTAGCTAACACTAGCTAGCTAACACTACACTAATCAAATCATACCGTTGTAATGTAATAGTTTCTACAGTGCTGCTATTCGGTAGAAGTTGGCTAGCTAGCAGTGTTAGCAGTGTTGACTAGCAGTGTTGACTAGGTAGGAAAACGGCAGCGCGGCGGACGAAAATAGCTGGCTAGCTAACCGAAATTACTCTAGACTCCACAGTTATCTTAGATACAAAGACAGCAAAGACAACTATGTAGCTAGCTAACACTACACTAATCAAGTCGTTCCGTTGTTCCGTTGAATGTAATAGTTTCTAAAGTGCTGCTATTCGGTGGCTAGCTGGCTAGCTAGCAGTGTTGATTACGTTACGTTACGTTAAAAGGACGAAAATAGCTGGCTAGCTAACCTAGATAATTGCTCTAAACTCCACAAATTATCTTAGATACAGAGACGGCTATGTAGCTAGCTAAGATCAAACAAATCAAACCGTTGTACTGTAATGAAATGAAATGAAATGCGATACTACCTGTGGAGCGAAGCGGAATGCGACCGGGTTGTTGAAAGCGGAAAGCTGACCAAAGCTGGCTATTGTTTTCACTATATATTTTACCTTTTGGGAATGTCATTCGAAAACATAATGTTAACTTTCTCTGCTATGCGGATGACACACAGCTGTACATTTCAATGAAACATGGTGAAGCCCCAAAATTGCCCGCGCTAGAAGCCTGTGTTTCAGACATAAGTAAGTGGATGGCTGAAAACGTTCTACTTTTAAACTCGGACAAAACAGAGATGCTTGTTCTAGGTCCCAAGAAACAAAGAGATCTTCTGTTGAATCTGACAATTAATCTTGATGGTTGTAAAGTCGTCTCAAATAAAAATGTGAAGGACCTCGGCGTTACTCTGGACCCTGATCTCTCTTTTGACAAACATATCAAGACTGTTTCAAGGACAGCTTTTTTCCATCTACGTAACATTGCAAAAATCAGACATTTTCTGTCCAAAAATGATGCAGAGAAATTAATCCATGCTTTTGTTACTTCTAGATTAGACTACTGCAATGCTCTACTTTCCGGCTACCCGGATAAAGCACTAAATAAACTTCAGTTAGTGCTAAATACGGCTGCTAGAATCCTGACTAGAACCAAGAAATTTGATCATATTACTCCAGTGCTAGCTTCCCTACACTGGCTTCCTGTTAAGGCAAGGGCTGGTTCCCCTCTCTCCACTGGGATTCTCTGCCTCTAACCCTATTACAGGGGCTGAGTCACTGGCTTACTAGTGCTCTTTCATGCCGTCCCTAGGAGGGGTGCGTCACTTGAGTGGGTTGAGTCACTGGCGTGATCTTCCTGTCTGGGTTTGGCGCCCCCCCCCTTGGGTTGTGCCGTGGCGGAAATCTTTGTGGGCTATACTCTGCCTTGTCTCAGGATGGTAAGTTGGTGATTGAAGATATCCCTCTAGTGGTGTGGGGGCTGTGCTTTGGCAAAGTGGGTGGGGTTATATCCTTCCTGTTTGGCCCTGTCCGGGGGTATCATCGGATGGGGCCACAGTGTCTCCTGACCCCTCCTGTCTCAGCCTCCAGTATTTATGCTGCAGTAGTTTATGTGTCGGGGGGCTAGGGTCAGTTTGTTAAATCTGGAGTACTTCTCCTGTCTTATCCGGTGTCCTGTGTGAATTTAAGTATGCTCTCTCTAATTCTCTCTTTCTCTCTTTCTTTCTCTCTCTCGGAGGACCTGAGCCCTAGGACCATGCCTCAGGATGACCTGGCATGATGACTCCTTGCTGCACCCAGTCCACCTGGCCGTGTTGCTGCTCCAGTTTCAACTGTTTCTGCCTGCGGCTATGGAACCCTGACCTGTTCACCGGACGTGATACCTGTCTCAGACCTGCTGTTTTCAACTCTCTAGAGACCGCAGGAGCGGTGGAGATACTCTTAATGATCGGCTATGAAAAGCCAACTGATATTTACTCCTGAGGTGCTGACTTGCTGCACCTTTGACAACTACTGTGATTATTATTATTTGACCATGCTGGTAATTTATGAACATTTGAACATCTTGGCCATGTTCTGTTATAATCTCCACCCGGCACAGCCAGAAGAGGACTGGCCACCCCTCATAGCCTGGTTCCTCTCTAGGTTTCTTCCTAGGTTTTGGCCTTTCTAGGGAGTTTTTCCTAGCCACTGTGCTTCTACACCTGCATTGCTTGCTGTTAGGGGTTTTAGGCTGGGTTTCTGTACAGCACTTTGAGATTTCAGCTGATGTACGAAGGGCTATATAAATAAATTTGATTTGATGTAAAGATGATATCAGGACAGTCTTTGAGAAATATTCTGTATATTACTATAGTATTCTTCTTTTCTCCACATGATGTGTGAAGTGGACAATTGGATGTTCCTCTTTGGAATCGTCAGTTGGGGCGAGAGGTGTTCTAGAGCATTACGACTAGACGTGTACACAACAGTGACCAAGTACAACAAGAGGATAGAAGAGAATAGTCCTATCCTCCCTTGCGTCAGGGTCCATGTACCCACAGAAATTACCGCCTTAGACTCATTGTAATATGCTGTATATCATGTTATATAATTGTACATATAGGACTATAAGTATTTTAAGTCCTGACGTTTAAACATAAAATCTTATTTTTATTCTATGTCTTTTCAAACAGGGCAACAATAAAGCATTTTTATATTTAATCCAAGGTTTTTAATCCAAGGTTTTTCCAAAATGGTCCAACTTCCAACCTTGAAAATCTACTGTAGCAAATCTGTGAAGATCTCATTCCAGTGACTCACCAGTGACAGCTTGTTTTATGGTTATCCCCCTATACAACATGCAACCCTCACCAACCACACCACCAAGGAGCCTCGACCTAGTCATGCCTCTGGAATCTCTCTTGATCAGGGCTCAACCTTAAACCACAAGGCTTCAGATCTTTTACCCGATGGTCATGTAAACGTAATTAAGGTTAGACTTGCCTTTCAAATTAGTAATCTGGATGAAAGGAATAATTCATACCTCCAATTAGGCTTAATGGCTTGTTGGCAACGGATGATTAATGTGGGTTTGTAAGAGTCAGTCAGTCGATAGTCTCGTCCACCAGTCGGCTCTCTTTCTGTTGAACCCATACTTATATGTGGTAGCAATTATTCTGTGGACGAGGTTAGTCAGGTAATGGCAAAACATGTAGCCTATGTTTTTGAAATCCCTCAGTGTTATTAGTGCCTGATGAGAGTCTTGAATTTTTCAACAACTCATTCATTCCATTCTGTCCATAAAATGAGACAGTGTTGAATTGCAGCTGTTGAAAGATACATTCCTTCTCTATTGGCAAGAAATATTATCTGTGACTGAATCTTCATCTTACTTTGTCACCCTTGTTCACACCATTAATTACAAGCCCCATAAACACATTAACAATACAATAGTTGTTTTAGGTTATGAACCTAACATATAACTTTATTACAAATGTGTGATATCTGTCCACATAACTCACTCACTGTATATATACATGTACACTCCCCTGCTTATGTATTTGGACAGTGAATATAAAATGTTTAATTTGGTTCTATACTCCAGAATTTTGGATTTGAGTTCAAATGTTTAATGTGAGGAGACAGTACAGAATGTCAAATATCTATTTTACATTATTACAAATGTACTTATAGTGTATTAAAGTACTCAAAAGTTTAGTATTTTGTCCCATATTCCTTGCACATAGCATGTTTTGTTGATGCCTCTGTAACTTTCTCAATCATCACCATTCATGATTCATTCATGATTTTTCTTAATCATGGCATTATCAGGTCTCCACCGATCTAGGTAAATCCGCTTTTAGTTTTATAGCACCTCATTGCTGGAACCAACTACAAAATGCATTTCAGTTGGATGTTCTGGTGCAGCACGGGCAATTACAAATATTGGTAGGGGACCTTCTTATTGAAGAATGTAATTGTTTTTCTTGAATAATTGTGTTGTGGTGTATTTTAATTGTTTTCTATTGTATTTTATTTTGACATAGTATATATATGCAGGTCTCCCTTGTGAAAAAGACCCTGGTCTCAATGGTGACTACCGGCTTAAATAAAATACAAATATTTTTTAGATGTGTTCAGAAACATCTTATCTACTCACTTAGAAAGAAAATTAATCCAGTCATCGTTTACCATTCAGTTCCTATTGGGCAAACATAACCCAAAACACAAGCAAAACAAACTTTAAATGCATCCAATTAGTTGGTAGATTCACAAGCATGATGTAGTCATTGTGTGCTAGGAGTATGGGATCAAATGTGTGTGTGCATGTGCCGTGTACAAATGTAGGATCTTAATTTGATCACTCGTTTGTTGCTGCAAATTTTCTACACAGCAGAAAATGCAAACTTGTAGTGTATTCAAGGTTTAAAAAGGCTTCTAAGGTTAGAAGCCTTGATTTGCCCTGACGAAAAATGTACAATCCACATAATAATTAACATTTCCTGTTGCTGCAGGATTATTTTCCTGAGGTAGAAAACGGTCTCAAATTAACATCCTACATCTGTATGTGTGTGTGTGTGCGAGTGTCTTGCGTGTGTGCATGCGTGCGTGCGTGCATGTGTCAGTGTGTGTGATTTAGGGGACTTGACACGCATCGAACGGATTAGTGGAAGCCCCCCTCACATGAAGCCACTAGGAGCGCCAGTGCAGCTGGCCCTGACCCACTGTTATTTTTGTTTTGACAGCTAGCTATGAGACTATGTCAGAGAGGGTTGGGAAAGAAGGGGTATAGTAGAACGTATCAGCCACGGCAAGAATTAGACTTAGAGCTGGGGTACCCACGGTTACGGTAACCTACGGTACCTCGTCCGGTTCCGTATTTCACCAGAGAACTTGAGATGGGATGAGTAACAAACATGAACCAAATCCAATTTTAAAGACATGCAGTGATATCCTGTTGGTATCCTGTTGATATCCTACAGCGATATCATATCATATCATGCCACCTCTGTACAGTGCCAAGTATACAAAGGTGATTTCAGTTTAGTTAAAATAGGTTGGATAGTTGAGGTCAAACGACACATTGGTTTCCTTTATGAAGCTCGTAAGATTTACATTTCATATAAAACAGCATTTGAAAGTCCTGTAGTCATTTTCCAGTATAACAATGTAGTACAGTTTGTAATTGGGCATGATAATAAGTGAGTATCTAATTTCCTCAATTATTTGAACCTGTTGTATTTACTACATTTCACCACAAGAGGGTGTCAGGTGTTAACTCTCTATAGCATCGCAGGGCCTTTGTACAGAGTATGATGCATAACTGAACCGAGGGTTCAAAATAGGCTTTTCTCTCAAAGCATCTAAAGAATACTTTCAGCAATATCAGAACAATTCCTACTACATAAAATGATAGCATGGCATCATAGGAGGACATTATGGATTTGTTTACTTCACAATAGTTATAAAAATAACAATGGAATGTGCGAACACTTAACACATAACCTCTACGGGATCGGTGTTGGATCCTTATTAAGTCTGCCACCATTACACTTTTGAGGAAGAAATAAGTACAAACTACCAACAATTCTATATCAGTTTTGTGTGGAGAGAGTATCATTAAATTATTCTATGAGACGTAGAGCGTAAGAAGGCAACCAGGGGCTGTGTCTCAAATTGCACCCTATTCCTTACAATCCCACAGTGCCCTGGTCATAGGGAAAAGGGTGCCATTTGGGACGCATCCCAGACCACCCATCTTGACCGGCAGCCAGCCCCACGTGCATTCCAAACTGTACACAGGGGAGGGCCCTGGGAGCAACCCGAGACTTCAGAGAACTACAGCCTGTTGCCTTCCCTTTGATTTCTATATCTAGAACAGACTCTTCTGTTTGGTTATCCTCTGAAGGCATGGATTTTTAGAGAGAGGAAAGGGCCTTCTTGTGTACTGTCATTGAGGCCTATTCTATGGCATTATTCTATAGCATCTCCTTGGGCCTTTAGGGTTATCACGTTATTATGGATCGATCTAAGTGAGAGTGGTATCATGGAAAGATACTGCAAAAATTGTGAACTGCAGTTGCTTGCAACTCAAATAAATAGTATAAGACTAAACAACACAACTATATCATCAGCTTTTCAGGCATTCTAAAATAAGGGAAATAGGCCTAGGCTACAGAGCCTAAATGTGCTTTTCATTATTTACAAACACCACTCTGCTTCCTTAAAAAAATACTAATTTGGGTCATTGAAACTAGGAATAGGTGATTATGAGGTAAGAGCATCTGAAATGGACTGCATTGGACTGCATGTGGCGGTAACCCTGGAGTGAGTAGTGATTATGTGGTGTTAGTGTGGTGTGCTACTAGGGATGCAGTGCACTCTTTAACCCCATGTATTTACACTACATGGAACTAACTGCATGCTGAGTGTGTACTTCAAAGACGTGTCAGGCATCCAAGCCTAAATGAGAGATTAAAAAACCTTGAGGACGATTATATTAAACCTTGTATATTTCAGGATCTTATATTTAATTATCTTTGGTATAGGCCAGGGTTAGGTTTTTGGAACTCAGTTTGGGTCTCAGCTTACTGTTGAGAGTTAGAATAGTAGAATACACAAGGTGCATTTTCAAATGTTTGTTGTCCATTAGCAGTTTTTCTCTTATGTCAGTCACTCAATTAGCCTATGTAAATGTATATGTTAGTATAACGGCTAGCTATCTAAACCTGTAGCAATCATGGTAAAATTACCACCCGGAGGGCCCCCGTAATATGATATCTCACTCAGATATCATATTAAATACGGCAAACATTTGTCTCCACCCATGACAAAATGTGTAGAATTACAGAAAATTTGCTGTAAAACTGCTCATCTTTCTCTCTGCCCTTGCAAAATGAGTAGAATTGTATGAAATTAGTTATAGAATTGCAACATTTTCTCTACGCCCCATGGGAAGATGTGTAGAATCGCAGGAAAATTAACTCAAAAATATTTTTTCTCTCCACTGTCAAGAGGGGGGCTGCTAAAATGTTTTGCTCATAAGGTGTGTGAGCCAGGGGGTTTGGAAAGTGTCTGATGGATAGCTGTGAATCTAAGCTTTCCATTGTTATATGGTTAAAGGGTATAAGTGAGCAACAACTTGTTGTATACTAACATTATTTGTCACAGTGTAAAATCCCTATGGGAAAAATGTATGGAACGGAGGGATGAACGAAAGAGTGATAACACAGAGAAAGCTACCATTGCTGCACTGCTACCACACCCCAAGTGAGCCCGAAGGCCCAAAAATCTGAGTTACCCATCCTTGGAATAGGCACCATACTTTAAAGCACTCCTTAAATACTTTTTAGGGGTATCTTTACTTTGTACTTTTACTTCACTTTATATTCCTAAAGAAAATAATGTACTTTTTATTCCATACATTTTCCCTGACACCCAAAATAACTAGTTACATTTTGAATGCTAAGAAGGACAGGAAAATGATCAAATTCATGCACTTATCAAGAGAACATCCCTGGCCATCTTTACTGCCACTGATCTGATGGACTCACTAAACACAAATGCTTCGTTTGTAAATGATGCCTGAGTGTTGGAGTATGCCCCTGGCTATCCATAAATAAGAAGAAAAAAATGAGAAATGCTGCCTTTTGCTTTGCTTAATATCAGGAATTTGAAATGGTTTATACTTTTACATTTGATACTTAAGTATATTTTAGCAATTACATTTACTTTTGATACTTAAGTATATTTAAAACCAAATACTTGTAGATTTTTACTCAAGTAATATTTTACTGGGTGACTTTCACTTTTACTTGAGTCATTTTCTATTAAGGTATCTGTACTTTTACTCAAGTATGACAATTGGGTACTTTTTCCACCACTGATAGGCACCAAAACACTGCAAGATAGAAACAGAACCAGAGCATGAGAGCAGCAGCTGCAGGTTCATCAATCCCTTGAATGTTTACATGATGTCTCAAACAGAGCAACTTCCTTGATTCTTTATTTTTAAGACTCTTCCTTTTTAGGAAGTAGGCTGCTGCCTTGCAGTCTCCTCTTGGGAATCTGTGTGAATTCCTTTGCTGGTGTGGTTGGCAGTTGATTTTCAACCCTCCAATATTGTTATTTAAAGTTGTAAAGGGGAGATGGAATTTGAAAAATGTGTTATGCTACACTCAAGTTGCCAGAACGAGAATAAATCCTTTTGACCTGAGTTCGAAGCTTATACAAAAGTGCACATGGTTGACAGTATACTTCAGTAGGGAAATTGTTTTCCTACATTTACATAATTTAGCAGATGCTCTTATCCAGAGCAATTAGGATTAAGTGCCTTGGCCAACCAACAGATTGTTCACCTAGTTGGCTCGGGGATCCAAACTGGCAACCTTTCGGTTACTGGCCCAACGGTCATAACCGCTAGGCTACCTGCCACCTTTTTTCCTCTTAGTGGTTCAAGTGTGTTGTCTGCTAAAGTCTGAAAGTGAAAACAATGTGATAAACTTGTTAGAGGCTGATCCCAATTTCACAGGATACAGAACTTGAAAGACTCATAGGATCAACAGTGATTGTGTGGATGTAGGAAGAAAAGTTCTGAATACACTATGGTCAATGGTTGCTGGCAGTAGATAGGACCTATACTTGAATTTGGGCTCATAAAATCAAACCTTGGGATGGATTTAGCCTATTCAGTTTAGGTCTTATGACTGTTCTGTTAGACAAACATGTTACCCATTAGGATTCAAATTAGTTGTAGGTTACCGGTATGCTTAAATATGATTTCAATTACTTAATCACTGTAGACTTTGAGCTAATGTGTTATGATAACTATGCAGAAGGCTAATGGAATATTTATCGAATCAATATCAATATCAGGGAATTTTATTCACCTGATCAACCTCATTTTTATTTGGGATATTCTAACTTTCTATTCTATGCTAAAGTTATATTATATTTTACAATTGTTCATTCTACCTTTATATAGAAACTGCACAGAGCAGGTATAGCCTACATCCCAAAGCAACTAGACTATATTTCAGTCCCTTCTGCCAGCAATTTGTCACTAGAATTTACACTGTCTATGTCCTTACTGGTTGGAATTTGCTCCTCTCAACAGAAGACGCACATTTCCCTTTTTAGGGCATGATAATGTATTACGTAATTTTGGGAGAACTCGAGCAAACGCGAATGTGTGGAATAGGCGGAGCATATCGGGAAAGATTGGCATCTACTTGTGCCAATCGCGTTGGCGGTGACATTATGCTATTTATCTTATTGGTCGGAGGGTGGACATTACGTTCATTATGGTAAAGGTTGCAATTACTTTTCGCGAGGTGCGGTTGGGGATTCTCACGTTGATGGTTGCAAGGGGAGTAGTTCGTGTTCCTAGAGAGTGAAACTGTTCTAGGGAAGGAAAGTGTTGGAGTAACCAACCGTAGACTTCATAAAGGCGCAAACAAGAGAGGGTAGTTTTGAAACACAGAACGGGTCTGATTTTTTTCTCTTGGATAGGAGAGCGGACTTAAGTTTTCATCATGCCGGTTTTTCACACTAAAACGATAGAAAGTATCCTAGAGCCGGTGGCTCAGCAGATATCCCATCTGGTGATAATGCACGAAGAAGGTGAGGTGGACGGGAAAGCTATCCCGGATCTCACCGCACCCGTAGCTGCCGTGCAGGCGGCTGTCAGCAACCTGGTTCGGGTAAGTGAACAGTCCACACAATACGCTGGTGTAGGGTTGGTTACCTGTTGCTTGCTGTCTGTGTAGTGCTACATTGTGCCAGCCCGCCGTGATTCCAGTCAGTTGTCATTTTATGTGAGAAGTTACGGCGGTGGTTATTTTGTTTCATTTCATCGCTATATCGGTTGGCAACGTAATGCTTTTAGAACTCGAGAGTTGTAGCTACAATGTATATATTACATTTTGTTGAAGTTCTCTTTCACTTGGGCCGTAGGGCAGTGACGCCCTTTTCCCCTTGAGAATATGCTCTGGGCATGTCCCCCGGAGCCATGTATAAGTCCCCCTGTTGATGTATACGCTATTCTTATGCCACAGTATTTCAATCAAAGATCCTTTGTAACAAACAATTGAAAAACAATTGTTAATTGTCAGCAACTCAAGTGTTCTCTAAACAATTATTGATAACTTCAGCAGTATTTGTATTGAAGCCTTTTGTAAATGCCAACATTTAATTGCATGGATCCACATTGTTTCCTCCTCAACTTTGTGACAGTAGATGTTTTTTATGAGAATGAATGGAAGTGATGCCGTTATAGTGTAGGCTATTTGACTGTTAAGGGCAACCCCAGTGTATGACAGAGTAATAAGCATTTCTTCACCATATGATCTGCTAATGACAGACAAATATGTTAGTTAAATCTTCTTCACGTTTGGCTTTGAATATAGCCTATGTATACTGTACGTTTGCATTTTACTATCAGACACTGGGCATACTGTTGTAAAAATAGCCCACTTTTTTTCACACAGTCTAAATGTTCTTAACAGTTTTGAATGTAATTAACGACAGTCTGAGCTGTGACTTAGTTGGACAAGTGTAAATCGAATCAAAAGCAGTTAAAACCCCAGTGGGAGTGGAAGTTGTGCTCCACACAACAACTTCATACTGTGGATGACTGACTGAACTCCATGGCAGCCAGCAAGCAAGCTAGGCCCACAGTCTATGCCCTTATTTGTTAAATGGCAGTTTAGTACAGAATGCAATAGCAATCCAATGGTTTCCTCCCTAATACCGATATTATGAAGTAGTTGTCTTCTGCAGTCTAAACGTGACCATATTACACAGGACATGACCAATGGGCAAATTACCCATAATGGCATTTCCTCTTATTTACAAAGAGCATAGCTGAGATGATCACTTTCTAAGTGAGGAAGCAAAAAAAAAAAAGGTTATCCGTGTCAGTGTCCTCACAGAAATTGTGGTTTCCAAAAAAAGGGAATAAATTAATATTTCATCCAAGTACTGTAGCATCTTAGCAACTCAAAGGTGCTCGTATAAGTATGATAATCCAGGGACGCTGTATTCAATTTCAGTATTAGACTCAGTCTTTATTATCAGATTGCTAAACAACCAGAAGTTGTCAAACGTAAGAATGTTTCACAATACATTTCTCACACTAATACTAGGCTGTATGACATTTACTGTAAGTTAGGCCTATTTCTGCATCACTCTGCGAGGTGAAGCTAGGAGTCATTGGCAGTTGTCTGGAGGATACATTTGGACAATTAGACTGGCATCTCCTAGCCTCTCCTCCCAGCAAAGTGATACTCAGTGTAGGAGTATGGGGGGAGAGTGTTGTTTACTTGTAGGACTTACCCTAGACTGGCCAGGCCAGGCTGGCAGTTAAAGGGAAACTTCACCTCTTGACATTATTTGTGGTGTTTTTCCAGTCTCCCTACATAATTATGAGTGATGAGAGGGTATTTCAGACATAATTATTCACTATAGCTGTATTTTATTTTATTTTGTTGCACTGGGAGAGCTCAACCAATGATATCATTGTCATGTTTGCTCCCGCTCTTCCCTTCCCCTGGCGCTTGAGGGCGCCAGATTACCCTGCATCACACGCTCCTGCCATCCATCACCCACACCTGCCTTCCCTCGTCACTCGCATCAGCGTTAATGGACTCACCTGGACTCACTTATTACATGTTAATTTCCTCCCCTATATTTGTCTGTTCCCTTGCTCTGTTCCCTGCTGCTGCATTGATTGTTTTCTGTTTGCTAACGCTGTTTATGTCTCGTTCCATGTCCGTTATTTATTAAATGTTACTCCCCGTACCTGCTTCGTCTCTCCAGCGTCATCCTTGTGATAGATCGTGACAATCATTGCTTTATTTGAGCCTGCTGTCTGATCGAAAAAATAAATGGAGTCATGTTTTGTAGCAATTATTGTGTTCTTTGGGTTTGCGCAGTCACGCTAGCAGCAAGTAGATATGGTTGTCATTGTTCAATTAGAGCCATTGGACTTGTCTCTACGATGTTGCTATCTGCCAGGACATTGCAGGATATTTAGGTTGACAAATTTTCCCTGGCTTTGTAAAAATTACAGCCTGACGGGAGCCCTACTTCCTTGTTCAGACCCTCGAAGGCAGGCTTTTCAAAACAGGGGCGGTACTGGTTTACAGGTTCATGGAAGCCATGTTGCCATGCACTGTCCAGCTGAGATTGCTAAATAATTAGCTACAATGGCTGTTTCTGATTCCTCTTTCCAAGAAGAGCTGGACGACAATTTTTTTCCCATCAAATCAAATCAAATTTGATTGGTCACATACACATGGTTAGCAGATGTTAATGCGAGTGTAGCGAAATGCTTGTGCTTCTAGTTCTGATAGTGCTGTAATATCAAACAAGTAATCTAACAATTCCACAACAACTACCTAATACACACAAATCTAAAGGGATGGAATAAGAATATGTACAGACAAATATATGGATGAGCGATGGCCGAGCTGCATAGGCAAGATGCAATAGATGGTATAAGGTACAGTATTAGAGGTCGACCGATTAATTGGAATGGCCGATTAATTAGGGCCGATTTCAAGTTTTCATAACAATCGGTAATCGTCATTTTTGGACACCGATCTGGACCGATTACATTGCACTCCACGAGGAGACTGCGCGGCAGGCTGACTACCTGTTATGCGAGTGCAGCAAGGAGCCAAGGTAAGGTGCTAGCTAGCATTAAACGTATCTTATAAAAAACAATCAATTTTAACATAATCACTAGTTAACTACACATGGTGTGATGATATTACTAGTTTATCAAGCTTGTCCTGCATTGCATATAATCGATGCGGTGCCTGTTAAGTTATCATTGAATCATAGCCTACTTCGCCAAATAGGTGATTTAACAAGCGCATTCGCGAAAAAGCACTGTCATTGCACCAATGTGTACCTAACCATAAACATCAACTCCTTTCTTAAAATCAATACTCAAGTGTATATTTTTAAACCTGCATATTTAGTTAATATTGCCTGCTAACATGAATTTCTTTTAACTAGGGAAATTGTGTCACTTCTCTTGCGTTCTGTGCAACAGAGTCAGGGTATATGCAGCAGTTTGGGCCGCCTGGCTCGTTGCGAACTATGTGAAGACTATTTCTTCCTAACAAAGACAACCAACTTCGCCAAACGGGGGATGATTTAACAAAAGTGCATTTGCAAAAAAAAGCACAATCGTTGCATGAATGTACCTAACCATAAACATCAACGCCTTTCTTAAAATCAATACACAGTAGTATTTTTTTTTAAACCTGCATATTTATTTAAAAGAAATCCAGGTTAGCAGGCAATATTAAACTAGGGAAATTGTGTCACTTCATTGCACGCAGAGTCAGGGTATATGCAACAGTTTGGGCCACCTGGCTCGTTGCAAACTAATTTGCCAGAATCTTACGTAATTATAACATAACATTTACGTAATTATGACATACATTGTGCAATGTAACAAGAATATTTAGACTTATGGATGCCACCGTTAGATAAAATACCTAACGGTTCCGTATTTCACTGAAAGAATAAATATTTTGTTTTCGAAATGATAGTTTCCGGATTTTATCATATTAATGACATAAGGCTCGTATATTTCTGTGTGTTATTATATTATAATTAAGTCTATGATTTGATAGAGGAGTCTGACTGAGCGGTGGTAGGCAGCAGTATGCTCGTAAGCATTCATTCAAACAGCACTTTACTGCGCTTGCCAGCAGCTCTTCTGCACTGTTTTTGACTTCAAGCCTATCAACTTCCGAGATTAGGCTGTCAATACTAAAGTACCTATTAGAACATCCAATAGTCAAAGGTATATGAAATACAAATGGTATAGAGAGAAATAAAAATTGTCCGATTAATCGGTATTGGCTGTTTTTGGTCCTCCAATACAACCTAAAACTTCTTACCTGGGTGTCAGGCGTGTGAGTACTTGTGGTGAAGTCAGGTGCAGGAGAGCAGAGAATTGTGAACAGGTGCACACTTTATTTAGTCAGGAAAAAGATTACAGACGAACGCAGCTGCGTCAAAAACCTCCAGCCAACAAGGTAAAGTGTAAAGCGCGCAAAAACAGTCACAAAACATGACTGGGTAACAATTCAAACAAGCTTCGTGAAATAACACGGGAATAACGACCTCCAGCCTGGCACGTTACAAAAACACACAAACAATATCACACAAAGACATGAGGGGGAACAGAGGAATAAATACATGCAGTGTAATTGGGGAATGTAAACCAGGTATGCAAAACAAGACAATACAAATGGATAAATGAAAAATGGAGCGGCGATGGCTAGAAAGCCGATGACGTCGACCGCCGAACGCCGCCCGAACAAGGAGAGGAGCCGACTTCGGCGGAAGTCGTGGCACTGGGAATATTGAAGACTCATGTTAAAAGGAACCACCAGCTTTCATATGTTCTCATGTTCTGAGCAAGGAACTGAAACGTTAGCTTTTTTACATGGCACATATTGCACTTTTACTTTCTTCTCCAACACTTTATTTTTGCATTATTTAAACCAAATTGAACATGTTTCATTATTTATTTGAGACTAAATAGCTTTTATTGATTTATTATATTTAAGTTAACATAAAAGTGTTCATTGCTCATTCAGTATTGTTGTAATTGTCATTATTACAAATATATATAAAAATTGTCCGATTAATCGGTATTGGCTGTTTTTGGTCCTCCAATAATCGGTATCGGTATCGGCGTTGAAAAATCATAATCAGTCGACCTCTATACAGTATATACTCTACCGTTCAAAAGTTTTGGTGTCACTTAGAATGTCCTTGTTTTTTAAAGAAAAGCAACAAAAAAAGGGTCTATTAAAATAACAACAAATTGATCAGAAATACAGTGTAGACATTGTTAAAATTGTAAATGACTATTGTAGCTGGAAGCTGCAGATTTTCTTATTTTATGGAATATCTACAAAGGTGTACAGAGGCCCACTATCAGCAACCATCACTCCTGTGTTCCAATGGAACGTTGTGTTAGCTTACCCAAGTTTATCATTTTAAAAGGCTAATTGATCATTAGAAACCCCTTTTGCAATTATGTTAGCACAGCTGAAAACTGTTGTTCTGATTAAAGAAGCAATACATCTGGCCTTCTTTAGACGAGTTGAATATCTGGAGCATCAGCATTTGTGGGTTTGATTACAGGCTCAAAATGGCCAGAAACAAAGAACTTTCTTCTGAAACTCGTCAGTCTATTCTTGTTCTGAGAAATGAAGGCTATTCCATGCAGGAAATTGCCAAGAATCTGAAGGTCTTGTACAACGCTTTGTACTACTTCCTTCACAGAACAGAGTAAACTGTCTCTAACCAGAATAGAAAGAGGAGTTGGAGGCCCCGGTGCACAACTGAGCAAGAGGACAAGTATATTAGAGTGTCTAGTTTGAGAAACAGACGCCTCACAAGTCCTCAACTGGCAGTTTCATTAAATAGTACCCGCAAAACACCAGTCTCAATGTCAACAGTGAAGAGGAGACTCCGGGATGCTGGCCTTCTAGGCAGAGTTGCAAAGAAAAAGCCATATCTCAGACTGGCCAATAAAAATAAAATATTAAGATGGGCAAAAGAACACAGACACTGGACAGAGGAACCTTGCCGAGAAGGCCAGCATCCTGGAGTCACCTCTTCACTGATCACCTTGTTTTTTGAGTGCTCTATCTTCTTAGCTCTTTATTCCATGATCTTCTTTGTGTGTCAGAAACAGAAATGTTGAATTTTAAGCACAATTTTGGCCATATTCCTTGGGTGGTTGTGTAGAAGAAATCAGCCATGATGGCTTGAATGCATCCATAAAGAAAGACACGTCCCACTATAAATAAGAGTAAGTAGCCTGGCATTTGAGCCTTGGCTTGTGCATGCCGGGATGACTCATTTCCCACTATAGCAAGTGTTATTTAGGCAGGCATACTAGTCAGCAGGCATAGTTTTGAGATGACTAAAAGGGTGATTTTCAAACGAGGCCTGCTGTACTTAATCATTTCTGCAGTTCCTTTTTATGGTCTTTTGAGAAGTGCCATTGACGTTCTACTCAGTCACAGGGTCTTGGCACAGACTGGGAACTGAATGTTTGTCGGCCTGCTTCTACAGCCAAGTCTCTCCAAGGCAAGGTCTGGTCTGAAGACTGGAGACTTCATGCACAATTAAACAAACCTTCAGCACTGTAGTGTAGATGGTGCGTAACTGTACTTTGATTGGCCTTGCTAAGTCCTGGGCTAAGGGAAGGGAGCACTGCTGCTACTTTTCTCTTTTTGGATTTGCATTATGACACAGCTTTGATGCGTAGCTACACATCTTTACTCAACAAATAACTACATAATAAAGTATTTTAAGTTAAGATATGGATTTAGCCTCTTTTGCCATCTAACTAATTGATTCAGAGGAACCGCCGCATCCCAAATAGCACCCTATTCCTTATATAGTGCACTACTCTTGACCGGAGGCCTATTGGGGATAGGGAATAGAGTGCCATTTGGGCCTCTGTTTTTCTCATCGATCACATGAAGTTGGGCTTTTGAGGATAGGTGGAAGGAGAGGTGAGATGGGAGGCAGGGTGAGGTAGAGTGAGAATGGAAGTGCAGTTAGTCAAGTCAGGAAGCCTTGGATAAAGGCTGTGGATCTGAATCCACCAGCAGTAGTAGACCAGTGCTGCAACAACAGCTGTTTAGTACAACATAGGAAGGGAAATAAATCAACTACAACTCTGCTGAGCACTGATGAGCTATCCTCCCTCCCTTCCCTCCTCCCCAGCGATGATACATTGCTGGCCCTAAGGACCACAACAGCCATGGGGAAATAGTGTGTAGTCAGATGTGTCAGGAAACCACCAGATGATTTGTGTTCAATCGAGCCACCTCAGCTGCTGTGGTTGTGTGGTGTAAGCTGCATCTCAAATGGCACCAAATACAGTGTATTTGGAAAGTTCTGACCCCTTGACATTTTCCACATTTTGTTACGTTACAGTCTTATTCTAAAAGGTATTTAAAAAAAATCCTCATCAATATACACAATAGCCCATAATTCATTAAAAATAAACTGAAATATCACATTTACATAAGTATTCAGACCCTAAACTCAGTATTTTGTTGAAGCACAGTTGGCAGTGATTACAGCTGAGTCTTCTAGGGTATGACACTACAAGCTTGGCACACCTGTATTTGGGGAGTTTCTCCCATTCTTCTCTGCAGATCCTCTCAAGTTTTGTCAGGTTGGATGGGGAGCCTCGCTATTGTAAGGTCTCTCCAGAGATGTTTGATCGGGTTCAAGTCCGGGCTCTGGCTGGACCACTCAAGGACATTCAGAGACTGGTCCTGAAGCCACTCCTGCATTGTCTTGGCTTTGTGCTTAGGTTTGTTGTCCTGTTGGAAGGTGAACCTTCATCCCACTCTGAGGCCCTGGGCACTCTGGAGCAGGTTTTCATCAAGGACCTCTCTGTACTTTGCTCCGTTACTCGTTCCTGACTAGTCTCCAAGTCCCTACCTCTGAAAAACATCCCCACAGCATGATGCTGCCACCACCATGCTTCACCGTAGGGATGGTGTCAGGTTTCCTCCAGACGGGTCGCTTGTCATTCAGGCCAAAGAGTTCAATCTTGGTTTCATCAGACCAGAAAATCTTGTTTCTCATGGTCTGAGAGTCCTTTTGGTGCCTTTTGGCAAACTCCAAGCGGGCTGTCATGTACATTTTACTGAGGATTGGCTTCCGTCTTGTCACTCTACCATAAATGCCTGACTAGTGGAGTGCTGCAGAGATGTTTGTCCTTCTGAAAGGTTCTCCCATCTCCATAGAGGAACTCTGGAGCTCTGCCAGAGTGAGCATTGGGTTCTTGGTCACCTCCTTGACCAAGGCCCTTCTCCCCGATTGCTCAGTTTGGCCAGGCGGCCAGCTCTAGGAAGAGTCTTGGTGATTCCAACCTTCTTCCATTTAAGAATGATGGAGGCCACTGTGTTCGTGGGGGACCTTCAATGCTGCAGATATTTGTTGTTACTCTTCACCGGATCTGCTCTTCGAGCTTCTGTCTCGGAGCTCTACGGACAATTCCTTCGACCTCATGGCTTGGTTTTTGCTCTGACATGCACTGTCAACTGTGGGACCTTATATAGACAGGTGTGTGCCTTTCCAAATCATGTCCAATCAATTGAATTTACCACAGGTGGATTCTAATCAGGTTGTAGAAACATCTCAAGGATGATCAATGGAAACAGGATGCACCTTAGCATCATTTTGAGTCTCATAGCAAAGTGTCTGAATACTCATGTAAATACGTTTTATTTTTAATTTTGTATAAATTAGCAAACATTTCTAAACCTGTTTTCGCTTTGTCATTATGGGGTATTGTGTGTCGATTGTTGAGGATTTTAACGTAACCAAATGTGGAAAAAGAGAAGTGGTCTGAATACTTTCCGAATGCACTTTTGTGCACTACTTTTGACCAGGGCCCATAGGGCTCTGCTCAAAGGTAGTGCTCTATGTAGGGAATAGGGTGCCATTTGCGACGCAAACGTGGTGTACGGTGTGGCTGTCAGTGTCACCTCAGCTGTGTGAAAAGAAAAAGATTGAAAAGATTACTCTTAAGACTCGGATGGTAAATTCATGCTAGAAATAGTATGCTTATGTTGGCCGGAAGTTGTTCTCAATGAATTATGACCAAATATATCTGCTCATAGAATCTTGTGAAAGCTTATGAATAGGAATATTGTCATGAGAAAGTTGAATGATAGACTACTACTCTGTATCATGAGAGATGGCCAAGAAGTGTGTGTGATGCATGCTTCCTTGCTGTATGGTTTCTTTGGCGCACAGGCCTAGTGAGGCATTTGATTTGTGTCTGTCACCACCTTGGCTACACTCTGTGCACTTCCTGAACTATATTAATAACCCCTGCTTGACGTGACTAGACAGTTGCAGGATAAACCTACACTATATATAAAAAGGTGTGTGTACAACCCTTTCAAATGTGTGGATTCGGCTATTTCAGCCACACCCGTTGCTGACAGGTGTATAAAATCGAGCACACAGCCATGCAATCTTCATAGACAAACATTGGCAGTAGGATGGCCTTACGGAAGAGCTCAGTGACTTTCAACGTGACACTGTCATAGGATGCCACGTTTCCAACAAGTTAGTTGGTCAAATTTCCGCCCCGCTAGAGCTACCCCAGTCAACTGTAAATGCAGTTATTGAAAAGTGGAAATGTCTAGGAGCAACAACAACACAGCCGCGAAGTGGTAGGCCACGTTTTTACTGAAACGTTGATCAATGTGCACTGTCCCTGTAAAAATAAACTCAAACCTCACAGAACAGGAATGCTGAAGCGCGT
The DNA here is from genome assembly GCF_029448725.1 of Salvelinus fontinalis. Lineage (NCBI taxonomy): Eukaryota > Metazoa > Chordata > Actinopteri > Salmoniformes > Salmonidae > Salvelinus > Salvelinus fontinalis. Next base: position 72,071,913 of record NC_074665.1, read on the forward strand.
TGCGCGTGAAAATTGTCTGTCCTCGGTTGCAACACTCACTACCATGTTTCAAACTGCCTCTGGAAGCAACGTCAACACAATAACTGTTCGTCTGTTGGAGTGGTGTAAGGCTCGCCCTCATTGGACTGGAGCAGTGGAAATGCGTTCTGTGGAGTGCTGAATCACACTTCACCATCTGGCAGTCCGACCGATGAATCTGCGCTTAGCGGATGCCAGGAGAACGCTACCTGCCCCAAAACATAGTGCCAACTGTAAAGTTTGGTGGGGCCAGGCCTCATTGCCCGACCTCAACAATGCTCTTGTGGCTGAATGGAAGCAATTCCCCGTAGCAATGTTCTAACATCTTTTTATTTATTTATTTTCATTTAACTAAGCAAGTCAGTTAAGTACAAATTCTTATTTATAATGACAGCCTACCAGAAGGCAAAAGGTCTCCTGTGGGGACGGGGGGCTGGGATTAAAAATAAAATACAAATATTGGACAAAACACACATCACGACAAGAAAGACAACACGACACTATATAGAGACCTAAGACCACAACATAGCATGGCAGCAACACATGAAAACACAGCATGGTAGCAGCACAACATGACAACAACATGGTACTGTAGCAACACATGGCAGCAGCACAACAGGGTAGCAGCACAAAACATGGTACAAACATTATTGGGCACAGACAACAGCACAACAGGCAAGAAGGCAGAGACAACAATACATCATGCGAAGCAGCCACAACAGATTGAGATAAAACTGTCCAGTTTGAGTGTTTGTTGCAGCTCGTTCCAGTCGCTAGCTGCAGCGAACTTAAAAGACGAGCGACCCAGGGATGTGTGTGTGCTTTGGGGACCTTTATCAGAATGTGACTGGCAGAACGGGTGCTGTATGTGGAGGATGAGGGCTGCAGTAGATATCTCAGATAAGGGGGAGTTAGGCCTTAGAGGGTTTTTATAAATAAGCATCAACCAGTGGAACTTGCGACGGGTATACAGAGATGACCAGTTTACAGAGGAGTATAGAGTGCAGTAATGTGTCCTATAAGGAGCATTGGTGGAAAATCTGATGTTCGAATGGTAAAGAACATCTAGCTGCTCGAGAGCACACTTACCTGCCGATCTATAGATTACGTATCCGTAATCTAGCATGGGTAGGATGGTCATCTGAATCAGGATTAGTTTGGCAGCTGTGGTGAAAGAGGAGCGATTATGACAGAGGAAACCAATTCTATTTAACCTTAGCCTGCAGCTTTGATATGTGCTGAGAGGACAGTGTACCGTCTAACCATACTCCCAAGTATTTGTATGAGGTGACTACATCAAGCTCTAAACCCTCAGAGGTAGTAATCACACCGGTGGGGAGAGGGGTATTCTTCTTACCAAACTACATGACCTTTGTTTTGGAGGTGTTGAAGACAAGGTTAAGGGCAGAGAAAGCTTGTTGGGACACTAAGAAAGATTTGTTGGGGCCTCCCGGGTGGCGCAGTTAGCACTGCGATGCAGTGCCCTAGACCACTGCGCCACCCGGGAGGCCCCAACAAATCTTTCTTAGTGTCCCAACAAGCTTTCTCTGCCCTTAACCTTGTCTTCAACACCTCCAAAACAAAGGTCATGTAGTTTGGTAAGAAGAATACCCCTCAGAGTCTCTGGGTTCGCGCCCAGGCTCTGTCGCAGCCGGCCGCGACCGGGAGGTCCGTGGGGCGACGCACAATTGGCATAGCGTCGTCCGGGGTAGGGAGGGTTTGGCCGGTAGGGATATCCTTGTCTCATCGCGCTCCAGCGACTCCTGTGGCGGGCCGGGCGCAGTGCGCGCCAGCCAAGGGGGCCAGGTACACGGTGTTTCCTCCGACACATTGGTGCGGCTGGCTTCCGGGTTGGAGGCGCGCTGTGTTAAGAAGCAGTACGGCTGGTTGGGTTGTGCTTCGGAGGACGCATGGCTTTCGACCTTCGTCTCTCCCGAGCCCGTACGGGAGTTGTAGCGATGAGACAAGGTAGTAATTACTAGCGATTGGATACCACGAAAATTGGGGAGAAAATGGGATAAAATAAAAAATAAAAAAAATAAAAAAAAAGATTTGTTGTAAAATCGCAGCAGAACATTGCTTAGAATCAAGGGCATTTTTTTGTGTGTTTTAATTGTGTTTTATTTTCTCCACAATTTCATGGTATCCAATTGGGAGTTAGTCTTGTCCCATCGCTGCAACTCCCGTACAAACTCGGGAGAGGCAAAGGTCAAGAGGAGTGCATCCTCCGAAACACGACCCAGCTAAACCACACTGCTTCTTACCACAATGCCTGCTTAACCAATGTGTCAGAGGTGCCCGGCCAGCCACATGAGTCACTAGAGCGCAATGGGACAAGGTCATTCCAGCCGGCCAAACCATCCCCTAACCCGAACGATGCTGGGCCAATTGTGCCTGGACTCAAACCAGGACTCAAACCAGGACTCAAACCAGGATCTCTAGTGGCACAACTAGCACTGCAATGCAGTGCAGTGCCTTAGACCACTGTGCCACTCAGGAGGCCATTGAGGACCTTTAAGGTTGTAGTGACACATCCATAACCTGAGTGGAAACCAGATTGCATACCAGAGAGAATACTATGGACATCAAGAAAGCCAGTCAGTTGATTATTGACAAGTTTTTCCAACACTTTTGATAAAGAGGGCAACATATAATTTGGCCTATAACAGTTAGGATCAGCTTGATCTCTCCCTTTTAAATAAAGGATGCACCGTGGCTGCCTTCCAAACAATGGGAACCTCCCCAGAGAGGAGAGACAGGCTTGGCGATGATAGGGGCAACAACCTAATAGAAGAAAGGGTCTAAACCATCTGACCCAGATGTTTTTTGGGGGTCAAGTTTAAAGAGCTCCTTTAGCACCTCGGACTCAGTGTCCGCCTGCAGAGAGAAACTTTATAGCAGGGCAGGGGAAAAAGAGGGAGGAGCATTGGGAATAGTCACATTAGAAGGGGTGGGAAATTAGGAAATGTTGGACGGGCAAGGATGCATGGCAGAGTCAAATAGGAATCCTGACTTAATGAAGTGATGATTAAAGAGCTCAGTCGTGCTTATTGTCAGAAACGACCACATCAACATTAAGGGACATGGGCAGGTCTTTAAATGTTTTACAGAACTTCTTGTGGTTAAACCCACAGAGAAAGAGCTGCTCCTTAACTTCTTTCGGATCATTGCCCACCTCGACAACATCCGGGGTTATTGCAGAGCTCGAAATTCAAAAAACAAATGTAGTAATAATAAACATTCATGTGTTATACACCATTCTTTAGCTTAGAATCTTGGTAATCGAACCACTTTGTCCGATTTACAATCGGCTTTACGGTAAAAGCATAGCATTTGATCGTCTGAGGACAATGCCTCACCCACTTCCTGCATTAACTTGAATTCATAACCTGCACAGGTGTCACAAAACTCAAAAATAGCGATAAAATAAATCACTTACCTATGAAGATCTTCATCTTTTTGCAATCCAAACGGTCCCAGTTACACAATGAATGGTTGTTTTGTTCGATAAAGTCCTTCTTTACATCCCCAAAAAGTCAGTTAAGTTGGCTCGCTTCATTCAATAATCCACCGGTTCCCCTCGTTCAAAATGCATACAAAATTAATCCCAAACGTTACCAATATACTTCGTCCAAACAAGTCAAACAACGTTCCTAATCAATCCTCAGGTACCCTAATATGTAAATAAATGATCAAATTTAAGATGGAAATAGTCTGTTCATTCCCGGAGATAAATAACCAAGCGCGCGCCCTCACCGGAGTGCGCCACAAACATTTTCCAGCAGAGGCATAACGAAAGTCAGAAATAGCGATAAAATAAATTACTTACCTTCGAAGATCTTCATCTTTTTTGCAATCCAAAGGGTTCCAGTTACACAATGAATGGTTGTTTTGTTCGATAAAGTCTTTATATCCCAAAAATGTCTGTTTATTTGGCGCGTTTGATTCAGAAATACACCTGTTCCAACATGCTTACAAAGGAATCTAAAACGTTACCTGTAAACTTGGTCCAAACAGTTCAAACAACGTTTCTAATCCGACCTCAGGTACCTTAATATGTAAATAATCAATAAAATTTAAGATGGTACTGTGTTCAATACCGGAGAAAAAGAACAAGGAGCGCATACTCATTCACGCACGCCAAAAGACTAGAGTCCTTCTGAGGGATACTTCAAAAGAATACGAATACTTCTTAATTTTTGAAAAAACAAGCGTGAAACAATTTCTAAAGATTGTTGACATCTAGTGGAAGACATAGGAACTGCAATCTGGGTCCTAATTATTCGATTTTCCCATAGAAAAGCATTGAAAAGTCCAATGACCTCAACAACAACAAAAAATCCTGGATGGATTGTCCTTGGTGTTTCGCCTGCCAAATCAGTTCTGTTATTCTCACAGACATTATTTTAACAGTTTCAGAAACTTTTGTGTTTTCTATCCAATTCTACCATGCATATGTTAATCCTAGCTTCTGGGCCTGAGTAACAGGCAGTTTACTTTGGACACCTCAGTCATCCAAACTTCCGAATACTGCCCCCTAGCCTTAAAAAGTTAAAGTAACTAACTTTGGTCTTCCGGATAGCCTGAGTGCACTTATTTCTAATTTGCCTGAACGAGAGCCAGTCAGCCTGAGTGTGCGTTTGCCAAGTGATTTGCCAAATGGAATTCTTCAGATGGAGTAACTTTGCTAGATCACGGTCGAACCATGGTCTGAACCTGTTTTTTAATTCTCATTTTCTTTATGGACGCGTATTTGTTAACGATGCCACTGAAAATATCAAAAAAGAAGGTCCAAGCGTCTTTAACAGATTGGGATCAAGATTCTGATTCTATACCAATTTACAGAGGCCAGATCATGAAGGGCTTGCTCATTAAAAGTTTTTTTGCAAGCGTCTATGACAAGTCAGGACAGGTTGTTTCACTGAGCAGCCGTTACGAACACAGGCTGTAAAACAGTGATCACTAAAGTCATTATAGAAAACACCATACTGATACCTATCAGGATTATTTGTAAGGATAACATCAAGGAGAGTAGCCTTTTCTGAGTGTTTGGAGTAGGGATGCACGATATATCGGTAAGCATATCAGAATCGGCCGACATTAGCTAAAAATGACAACATCGGCAACGGCCCGATGTCTAGTTTAACACCAATGTCAAAGCTTACGTGCGTATCTACAGTTGAAGTCGGAAATTTACATTGGAGTCATTAAAACTTGTTTTTCAACCACTCCACAAATTTCTTGTTAACAAACTATAGTTTTGGCAAGTCGGTTGGGACATCTACTTTGTGCATGACACAGCCGTACATAGTCCATCTGTAAATAGCCCACCCAATCTACCTATCTCATCCCCATACTGTTTTTATTTACTTTTCTGCTCTTTTGCACATCAGTATCTCTACTTGCACATCATCATCTGCTCATTTATCACTCCAGTGTTAATCTGCTAAATTGTAATTCTTCGCTACTATGGCCTATTTATTGCCTACCTCCTCATGCCTTTTGCACACACTGTATATAGAATTTCTTTTTTTCTACTGTGTCATTGACTTGTTTATTGTGTTATTGGCTTGTTTATTCCATGTGTAACTCTGTGGTGTTGTCTGTGTCACACTGCTTTGCTTTATCTTGGCCAGGTCGCAGTTGTCAATGAGAACTTGTTCTCAACTAGCCTACCTGGTTAAATAAAGGTGAAATAAAAAAATACAAAATAAAGAGGGGACCAGGTCCATATTAATGCCCATGATTTTGGAATGAGATTTTCGACGAGCAGGTGTCTGTCACGTTCCTGACCTGTTTTTCCTTTTTCTTGTATTTATTTGGTTGGTCAGGGCTTGAGTTGGGGTGGGTTGTCCATGTGTTATTTTTCTATGTCGGGTTGTTTGTGTTCGGCCGGGTATGATTCTCAATCAGAGGCAGCTGTAAATCGTTGTCCCTGATTTGAGAATCATACTTAGGCAGCCGGGGTTCACGTGTGTGTTTGTGGGTGGTTGTATCTCGTGTCTGTATTCGTGCCACACGGGACTGTTTGTCGGTTAGTTTCTCTTTTTGTCATTTTGTTTCGTTAGTGTTCCGTTTATTTTGTTAATAAATAATCATGGACACAAACCACTCTGCATATTGGTCTGATCCTTCTCGCCTCTCCTCCTCGTCCGAGGAGGAGGATTACGACGACCGTTACAGAACCACCCACCAATCTAGGACCAATCGGAGTGTAAACGGGCAGCGACAGCAGCAACAGAGGACACAGGACTCGTGGACTTGGGAAGAGATCCTGGACGGCAAAGGACCCTGGGTCCAGCCAGGAGAATATCGCCGTCCCAAGGCGGAGTTGGAGGCAGCGAAGGCAGAGAGGCGCTGGTATGAGGAGGCAGCGCGGCGACACGGTTGGGAGCCCGAGTGTCAGCCCCAAAAATTTCTTGGGGGGGAGCACACGCGGAGTGTGGCAAAGCCGGGTAGGAAACCTGAGCCAACTCCCCGTGCTTACCGTGGAGTGAGAGAGCGTCGTACTGGTCAGACACCGTGTTATGCGGTAAAGCGCACGGTGTCCCCAGTACGCGTGCTTAGACCAGTGCGGGCTATTCCACCTTGCCACACTGGCCGGGCTAGGTTGGGCATCGAGCCGGGTGTCATGAAGCCGGCCCAACGCATCTGGCCTCCAGTGCGTCTCCTCGGGCCGGCGTACATGGCACCAGCCTTACAGATGGTGTCCCCGGTTCGCCAGCATAGCCCAGTGCGGGCTATTCCACCTCGCCGCACTGGCAGGGCTACGGGGACCATTCAACCTGGTAGGGTTGGGGAGCCTCGGTGCTCAAGAGCGCGTGTCCTCCTTCACGGTCCAGTATACCCGGTGCCACCTCCACGTACCAGTCCTCCGGTGGCAGCCCCCCGCACCAGGCTGTCTCTCCGGGTTCTCTCTCCAGCTGCTCCCACCTGTCCAGCGCTGTCAGAGCCTTCCTCCTTTCCAGCGCAGCCAGTGTCTGAGCTGGCTTAACCCTGGAGAAAAACGCGCAAGACAATCTCCAGAAAACCGTGGCTGAACAAAAATACATAATTACAGGCTTAGTAAAGATTAAACGGGACGGAGGACTTCAGTCGTCGATCAAATCTTCATTTCGTAGGTTTCCCCGAATGCTGTGGAACAACTGGAATGGAAGAATTACTGGAAACGGTAGAACTTCACAAGGGCTCCCACAATCGAACGAGCACATCGAACAGGCAGCCCGTGAGGGGACACGAGCAGCAAACCAAGGGGCATCATCGCAAAGTTCCTTAGCTACAGGGACAAAGATAAAGTTCTATGACTGGCCATCAAAGCCCCCCAAAAAAGTCGGACCTTTGATGTATGAGGGCCATCGGATCTAGCTACATCAACACCGATATGAGCAGAAACCTCCACATGAAACAGAGAGAACCCCGCACAACTATGGGTCAAATGGAAGGAAAGAGACATCACACTGAAATCAGCAAAAGAAGCTACCCGATTCCTGGATAACCTGGACAAGGAGAACAGTGGAAATGGCATTGAATGAACTGTGTAGACTACAGGACAGCCTTCCAACCGACGATGTACAACAGATGGGGCACGGGCCTATTGAACTGTTTAGGCTACTGAATTTAGGTGAACGATGGACTATTACAGTAAACCCCACCACATCAAAATAAACAAAAGAGGAAGGTATGTGCTGTTAATGGCTTCTCCTGGGGCGGCAGGTCGCCCTGCAATTAAGAGCATTGAGCCATTAACCGACAGTTTCCCCGAGCCGACTAGGTGAAAAATCTGTCTGTGCCCTTGAGCAAGGCACCTAACCCTAATCACTCCTGTAAGTTTCTTTGGATAAGAGCATCTGCCAAATGACTAAAATGTTCAAATCACACGCCTATTGAAAAGACAATTACAGCACCACTCAGGTGATCTGTCCAAATGAATAACACTTTAATGACTATTGGACATGCAGCCTAAAACAACTCATTAATTGGCAGGCTATAGCCATGATCTGTTTGTTTAAGAAACGAACTGAGAAGGGAAGCTTGCTATGATCTGGACAATTATTTTTGAATGCTCCTCAGCCAACAGGCTATAAAGGCCTGAGTAAACGGGGAGAATTTAAATGTCCCACGTAAAAAAAAGACTGGGAGAGATCAAATGTTTTACAGCCTAAGACGCTGAAATTGTAAACACACTGTACTTTTATTTCCGTTGCTGGCTCTCTCTCACTTTATTCTTATTATATTTACTTTTGCCCAATTAAGGCATGATAAAGGAGAAATGGATATATGAATAAAAAAATGTGTGTTACCACCTTGGCCAACATGATAGAGGGGGCACATGACCAGGGCCGTCAGCCAGCCATGACCAGCCAGAGCCGCCAGCCAGCCATGACCAGCCAGGGCCGTCAGCCAGCCATGACCAGCCAGGGCCGTCAGCCACGGTTTTCTGGAGATTGTCTGGCGCGTTTTTCTCCAGGGTTAAGCCATTTTCGGCCTCCTCCAAGTGTTTGCCTAGTTCAGTCATATCAGCGATTCCCACCTTGATTTCTTTATTTTCTTTACATCATCGAATATTTTCTTAATCTGCTTAGACAGTTTCTCATTGCCAGTGCAAATTTCTGTTAGTAGTGTCTCTAAACTCACTTCAGTCGAATCGCCAGCTACAGTACTTGGTCCATGGTCGCATTGTTTGTCTCTATTTCTCGATTTAGTATTTGCCATAATGTGCAGTTGCCAACATAACGTTTCAGTTATTTCTTAACTTTAGAGTCGAGTGCTTTCCCATTTAAGAGGCATATTTTAGTAAAGAAAGGAAAAGCCAAACGGATCACCTTCACCTGACTACCTCATGCCTCGGACCTAATGAGGAGCTGTTAGTACTGAAGCCTCTGCAGATTGTTACAGAAAATGAATCTCTTCGCTTCATGTGTCACACATGCTTCCTGTGATTAGGAACATGTTTGGATACTACATCCTTTTGCTATTACACAGTTATTGGCAAATACTTTCCTTCTATAACATGTTCAGAGCGAGCGATTTGTTAGATGTCGATGAGGACACTTACTTAGGCCTAATAGAATGTTACCATATAAAGAACCAGCCTAGCATTTGGTGCTAGTGCCCCCTCTGAAAACCAGGCTGTATCTTTCTCTCTGTGTCACTGCCTCAGTCCTCTAGGCTTTGAGAGTGGCATTTATTCTCTCTGTCTTCTCTGTGAGTGCATGTCAACAAGGCCTTGTCTGTTCCCTCGGCCCGGCCACTTTATCTAGCTCATTCACAATGCAAGGGTTTAGTCCTCACATCACTGCACTGGTCTGTTCTGTTCTGTTCTGTTGGCAGCTGGAAATAGGGCCTTGGCTGGCTAGTAGGCCTGCTTGACATCAGGTTGTTTGGTGTGACATCATACTGCCACAATGACCGTCTGGGTCAGTCGAATGACTTAGTCTGAATATCATTTATTTTGCAGTGTACGAGCAGAACCCCTCTCTTGAAATGAAGAATTGACAACCATTACTTAACCACCACTGCTCTTTTTGCACTTTAGCAAAGTTCTATTCAAAGAGTAGCCTGCCTCGGACCTGAAGGCCTGTGTGTGTTGTGGTTCAGGAAACAGGTATGTAGCCTATTCCCTCCTTGGCTTGGTATTGAAGTCATTGTACCCAGAGGAGGATGGGGCTAGCTGTCCTCCGGCTACACTATGGTGCTACCTTAGAGTGCTGTTGAGGCTACTGTAAGACCTTTGCAAAATAGTATGTTTTAATCAATTTAATCAAGTGCAGTCAGGGTTTAGTTGACTCCTGCTGAATCAAGTGCAGTCAGTGTTTGTTTGAATCATGCTGAATAAGGTGTAGTTCAGGTTAGTCCCTCCCGTTTCGGCCTGTTTGCTTCCGTTTTGGATTCTAGTGAATACACCGCAGAACTTAGTTTGGAAAATGACTTGACAACAACCGTTATAAAGTTGGTGTCAGCAACAGACAGCGTTTTTATGGAGAGTAGTTTGGATCAGGGCCGGGGCCTGTTGTTGGTCTTCAGGCAACATAAAGAGAACGGGGGGAAGAAGTGACTTGCTTGGAGCTTTGGATGTTATTATTATTGCTACGAAGCCATTCTAGTGCAAAGTCTGTTTTGATAGTTTACTCAGTGTTTTTCCTCCTCTTGCGGCTGCTTCCCACACCAGTGAATGCTGGTGACATGAATAATTGAGGAGGATGGGAGACCCACAGTATAGGCGCGGAATGCACGGAGACGACAAAGTGTGTTTCAAAAATCGTCAAAGACTATTTTAACCTAAAACATTTAATAAAGACATTTATAGTACAATATTTTTGGGGAATGGGAATGAGAGGGCTACTTACAGTGTTGTAAAGGGATCACAGCAGTGATGGTATGAGGCATGAGTTGAGGTGTTCAGAGGCTTAACCAGTGCAGGACAGGATTTGACCGAGAAGACAAAAAACAAGAACACAACACCCTACACAGTTAGACAAAAGAGCTAAGAATGAGTTAGTCCAAGTAAGGAGTAAAATCATTGATGTGTAATAATGTGATTGTGTATGTGATTGACTCTACATTAGTGGCCAAAAGTTTAGAAATATTAATTTCCACAGAGTTTGCTGCTTCAGTGTCTTTAGATATTTTTGTCAGATGTTACTACGGAATACTGACGTATAATTACAATTACAAGGCTTTTAATGACAATTACATGAAGTTGATGCAATGAGTCAATATTTGCAGTGTTGACCCTTCTTTTTCAAGACCTCTGCAATCCGCCCTGGCATGCTGTCAATTAACTGCGCCACATCCTGGCTGATGGCAGTCCATTCTTGCATAATCAATGCTTGGAGTTTGTTAGAATTTGTGGGTTTTTGTTTGTCCACCCGCCTCTTGAGGATTGACCACACGTTCTCAATAGGATTAAGGTCTGGGGAGTTTCCTGGCCATGGACCCAAAATATCAATGTTTTGTTCCCCGAGCCAGTTAGTTATCACTTTTTCCTTATGGCAAGGTGCTCCATCATGCTGGAAAAGGCATTGTTCATCACCAAACTGTTCCTGGATGGTTGGGAGAAGTTGCTCTCGGAGGATGTGTTGGTACCGTTCTTTATTCATGGCTGTGTTCTTAGGCAAAATTGTGAGAGCCCACTCCCTTGGCTGAGAAGCAACCCCACACATGAATGGTCTCAGGATGCTTTACTGTTGGCATGACACAGGACTGATGGTTGCGCTCACCTTGTCTTCTCCGGACAAGCTTTGTTCCAGATGCACCAAACAATCGGAAAGGGGATTCATCAGAGAAAATGACTTTACCCCAGTCCTCAGCAGTCCAATCCCTGTACCTTTTGCAGAATATCAGTCTGTTCCTGATGTTTTTCCTGGAGAGAAGTGGCTTCTTTACTGCCCTTCTTGACACCAGGCAATCCTCCAAAAGTCTTCCCCTTCACTGTGCGTGCAGACCTGCCTGCCATTCCTGAGCAAGCTCTGTACTGGTGGTGCCCCGATCCCGCAGCTGAATCAACTTTAGGAGACGGTCCTGGCGCTTGCTGGACTTTCTTGGGCGCCCTGAAGCCTTCTTCACAACAATTGAACCGCTCTCCTTGAAGTTCTTGATGATCCGATAACTGGTTGATTTAGGTACAATCTTACTGGCAGCAATATCCTTGGCTGTGGAACCCTTTTTGTGCAAAGCAATGATGACGGCATGTGTTTCCTTGCAGGTAACCATGGTTGACAGAGGAAGAACAATGATTCCAAGCACCACCCTCCTTTTGAAGCTTCCAGTCTGTTATTCGAACTCAATCAGCATGACAGAGTGATCTCCAGCCTTGTCCTCGTCAACACTCACACCTGTGTTAACGAGAGAATAACTGACATGATGTCAGCTGGTCCTTTTGTGGCAGGGCTGAAATGCTGTGGAAATGTTTTTGGGGGTTTCAGGTCATTTGCATGGAAAAGAGGGATTTGCAATTAATTGCAATTCATCTGATCACTCTTCATAACATTCTGGAATATTTGCAAATTGCCATCATACAAACTGAGGCAGCAGACTTTGTGAAAATTAATATTTGTGTCATTCTCAAAATTTTGGCCACGACTGTACATACAGTAATGAGAGAAAATTAATAGGGGTACTGACAGTGCTTGGAGGGGAAACATTAGACGTGGCTTCAGTTAATTTCAGGAGAAAGTTGACAATGGTAGTGGAGTAGTCATCACCTCTTAATCAGGGAACAGGGAGGACTTAGCTGTAAATACAAATTGCAGCTACATTCCATTACAGCTAGAGATGCACGATTTACCGGTACGCATATCGGAATCGGACGATATTAGCTGAAAATACCATCATCGGCATTGGCCCGATGTCTAGTTTAACGCCGATGTGCAAAACCGATGTCAAAGCTGTCAAATATAACATAGGTAGATGACGTAACGACGCCACTTAAAATTTTGCGCTACACGTGCAACACAGCATTCCTAACCTAGCCCACAATGTCTGCTGTGTGAATCGAGCAGTCAACAAGTCGAGCAGTCATTTGAAAGAGTAAGAACATTTCAGCGAGACAACTCAAAGGCGAAATCCATTAAAACCTCTTTGGGCTAGGGGGCAGTATTTTGACGTCTGGATGAAAAGCGTGCCCAAAGTAAACTGCGTGTTACTCAGGCACAGAAGCTAGGATATGCATATAATTGGTAGATTTGGATGGAAAACACTCTAAAGTTTGTACAACTGTTAAAATAATGTCTGTGAGTATAACAGAACTGATATGGCAGGCGAAAACCCAAGGACAAACCACCCCAAAAAATTAATAATTCAGCCTACTACTGTTTCCATTGGCTGTCATGTTTAATATGAGGCAAAAACCTCCCAGATTGCAGTTCCTAGGGCTTCCACTTGATGTCAACAGTCTTTAGAAATAGTTTCAGGCTTGTTTTTGGAAAAATGAGCTAGAATTTGTAATTTGTAGTGGCTCCCATTTTGGCTGTAGTGTTTTCATGCGTGTGGATGACAGCGCGTTCTTTGTTGTTTATCTCTGGTAAAGACAATAACGATTCTCCGTCTTAAATGTTATCGTTGTTTACGTATAAGGGTACTTGAGGTTTGATTATAAATGTTGTTTGACTTGTTTGGAGGAATTTATTAGTAACATTTGGGATTCATTTTGTATGCATTTTGAAGGAGGGAAACCGTTGGATTATTGGATTATATTATATGGATTATATGGATTATTATTATGGATTATATTATTCTTATTCAACAAACAGATTACCGACCATTTCGAATCCCACCATACCTTCTCCGCTATGCAATCTGGTTTCAGAGCTGGTCATGGGTGCACCTCAGCCACGCTCAAGGTCATAAACGATATCTTAACCGCCATCGATAGGAAACAGTACTGTGCAGCCATATTCATTGACCTGGCCAAGGCTTTTGACTCTGTCAATCACCACATCCTCATCGGCAGACTCGACAGCCTTGGTTTCTCTAATGATTGCCTCGCCTGGTTCACCAACTACTTCTCTGATCGAGTTCAGTGTGTCAAATCGGAGGGTCTGTTGTCCGGACCTCTGGCAGTCTCTATGGGGGTGCCACAGGGTTCAATTCTTGGACCGACTCTCTTCTCTGTATACATCAATGATGTCGCTCTTGCTGCTGGTGAGTCTCTGATCCACCTCTACGCAGACGACACTATTCTGTATACTTCTGGCCCTTCTTTTGACACTGTGTTAACAACCCTCCAGGCGAGCTTCAATGCCATACAACTCTCCTTCCGTGGCCTCCAATTGCTCTTAAATACAAGTAAAACTAAATGCATGCTCTTCAACCGATCGCTGCCTGCACCTGCCCGCCTGTCCAACATCACTACTCTTGACGGCTCTGACTTAGAATATGTGGACAACTACAAATACCTAGGTGTCTGGTTAGACTGTAAACTCTCCTTCCAGACTCACATCAAACATCTCCAATCCAAAGTTAAATCTCGAATTGGCTTCCTATTCCGCAACAAAGCATCCTTCACTCATGCTGCCAAACATACCCTTGTAAAACTGACCATCCTACCAATCCTCGACTTTGGTGATGTAATTTACAAAATAGCCTCCAAAACCCTACTCAATAAATTGGATGCAGTCTATCACAGTGCCATCCGTTTTGTCACCAAAGCCCCATATACTACCCACCACTGCGACCTGTACACTCTCGTTGGCTGGCCCTCGCTTCATACTCGTCGCCAAACCCACTGGCTCCAGGTCATCTACAAAACCCTGCTAGGTAAAGTCCCCCTTATCTCAGCTCGCTGATCACCATAGCAGCACCTACCTGTAGCACGCGCTCCAGCAGGTATATCTCTCTGGTCACCCCCAAAACCAATTCTTCCTTTGGCCGCCTCTCCTTCCAGTTCTCTGCTGCCAATGACTGGAACGAACTACAAAAATCTCTGAAACTGGAAACACTTATCTCCCTCACTAGCTTTAAGCACCAGCTGTCAGAGCAGCTCATAGATTACTGCACCTGTACATAGCCCATCTATAATTTAGCCCAAACAACTACCTCTTTACCTACTGTATTTATTTATTTTGTTCCTTTGCACCCCATTATTTCTATCTCTACTTTGCACCTTCTTCCACTGCAAACCAACCATTCCAGTGTTTTTTTTTACTTGCTATATTGTATTTACTTCGCCACCATGGCCTTTTTTTATATTTTTATTTATATATATATTTTATTTGCCTTCACCTCCCTTATCTCACCTCACTTGCTCACATTGTATATAGACTTATTTTTCACTGTATTATTGACTGTATGTTTGTTTTACTCCATGTGTAACTATGTGTTGTTGTATGTGTCGAACTGCTTTGCTTTATCTTGGCCAGGTCGCAATTGTAAATGAGAACGTGTTCTCAATTTGCCTACCTGGTTAAATAAAGGTGAAATAAATAAATTGAATGAAGCGCGCCAGCTAAACTGGGTTTTTGGGGATATAAAGTCAGACTTTATCGAACAAACGGACCATTTGTGATGTAGCTGGGACCTTTTGGAG
The DNA here is from genome assembly GCF_029448725.1 of Salvelinus fontinalis. Lineage (NCBI taxonomy): Eukaryota > Metazoa > Chordata > Actinopteri > Salmoniformes > Salmonidae > Salvelinus > Salvelinus fontinalis. The sequence goes on from NC_074665.1 coordinate 72,086,956, forward strand.
TGCCAACAGATGAAGATCTTCAAAGGTAAGGCATTTATTTTATCGCTATTTCTGACTTTCGTGGCGCACCTGCCTGGTTGAAAAATGTGTTTAATGCTTTTGTGTGTGGTGCGCTGTCCTCAGATAATCGCATGGTGTGCTTTTTGAAATCTGACACGGGGCTGGATTAACAAGAAGTTAAGCTTTATATTGACGTATGACACTTGTATTTTCATGAATGTTAAATATGACTACTTCAGTAATTAGAATTTCGTGCTCTGCAATTTCACCGGATGTTGTCGAGGTGGGTCGCTAGCGGAACGCCTGCGCCAGAAAGGTTAACGCCAAGATAATGGAATTCATTGCGCTTGCCAATCAACCGTTCTCTGTCATGGATGATGTTGGCTTTCACCGACTGGTTGAGCACCGGTACACACTACCAAGTAGGTGCTTTTTTTCAGATGTTGCCCTACCGGAGTTACACAGTATTGTTAATGCACATCTATGAGCTACTTGCTATGGGCATCACTGCTATTAGCTTCACGACTGACATTTGGACCATCAATGTCAGCCCCATGAGCCTGCCGAGTCTGACAGCACAGTGGGTCGACGAGGATTTTGTACTGAGGAAAGCCGTATTGCTCAAGAATGTGCTGGTTCTCATACCGCTGCTGCCGTTTCAATGGCATTTGAGAACATGTTTGAAACTTGGAAACATGAACACTCCTAGCTCCATTCAAACATCTGACTCGAGAAATAAGCTCAACTGCGTCTGCAGCATACGTGATACCCTGTCATGGCATTGAAACGCCTGCTCAACAAAAATGCAAACATACCGTAGGAGTAAATTGGAAAAGTACTCTACTAGAGGCTGGGAGAACAAGCGATTTGGTGGCATTCTCTCTGAGCCTCTACTGTGTCGCCACCATGCTCAATGCTAGGTACAAGGACCGCTACTTCGATGCAGATAAGATACAGGTTTTACGTGAAATGTTAGACACAGCTGGACAAGATGGAAACAGACACAGTCACAGTGCGCACCGTGGAAGAGAGGCCATGGACAGACAGAGCTAAAATTTCACTGCTTGACATGTATGATGAAATTCTGGTTGAGACTGAACAAATGAACACCGAAACAGCACAGCAAGTAAGTGAAAGAAATAGGTTTTGATTGTTTCACTGGTAATGGGGACATATTTTGGTGTGTGTGTGTTTCAACTATTTAACTGTACTAGAATGCTTAAAAGGCCGCAAAAATGTTAAATATCGGTATGTCATATCGGCGCATCCCTAATTACAGCTGCGTCATCATAGTGTTGGACAACAAGTTGCTCTATGAAGTTGAACTCAGACATCTCAAAATTCATGAAGTCAACCACAGACCTCGCATCTCGCCCACTTGACACATCAAAGTAGCCCAAGAAACGTTCCTGAATAAAGCCCTGATCATCCACATACCTGATGATAACAGACAATTGCAAGCAAACTGGTCACACCATAGGTCCCGGAGCGGGGGGGCAATTTTTACCCCCTAGGGTCCGGAATTTTTCCTTATATGTTATCCTAATTAGGAAAACTCTGGACCTTTTTATAAGGTATGACAGTGATTAATCAGTTGTTAAAAGGTTTTATATGGTCTATGATGGGACCAGTTTTTCCCTAATCAGGTCACATGGTTTAAAAAAAATCCTGGGAAAAAAACTTCTGGCCCTGGGTTGGATGAAAACCCTGTTAAACTGCAGATACATTATTTGTTCATATAAATGATATTTAGACTAGATTAGGAGGGGTATTTCCTCTACCCAGACACATAGACAACAACTGATAGAGAACAGCTGTAGCAACTGTAGGCCTTATAAAAAATGTACTCACATCTGTCATCACTATTATGTTGATGAATTGTTTCCAGTTAATCATTTTGGACCCAGCCAGCCCAATTTTGAATATATACAAAATTTGATCACATTCACATTTTCTCCTGACACACAAATTTACTATAAATACATAACGTTACCAATTAGTTTATCCTGACCAGATGGACAGTGTCACGACTTCCGCCGAAGTTGGCTCCCCTGCCTGTTCGGGCGGTGCTCGGAGGTCGTTGTCACCGTCCTACTAGCCGCCACCGATCCCTTTTTCGTTTGTCTGTTTGTTTTGTCTTATTAGTTTCACCTGTGTTTCTGTTGTTTTCGGTAAATGAGCTTCCCTATATTTAGTAGGTAGACCTGCCCTTGTTTTGTGCGGGATTGTCTTTATGTTACGTGTGTGTGTTTTTAGGTAGAGGTGTATTATTTTACTATTTACTTGGCACCCTGTGTTTTGGGTGATCAAGTTGTTCTCTGCACCCTGTATGTTTGGGCTTATCATTTTTTGTGTGCAAGAGTAAAAGGAGCACTTTTCCCAAGTGGAACTCTCTGCATCTGATTCCTTCACCCACCTAGTCCCGCGTGACAGACAGGGTGCATAGGCTGTATGCAGCTGCTCTTATTAGTAGCCTACAGTTGATCAGACTGAAAAATAGTCTTGTTTTCATCCCATACAGCATGTCAGATTTCTAATGTTTAGGTGTAGTCTAGGCTCCTGCAACATTTATGTCATGGGTTTTTGCTTGTCTGTCCGGACTAATTATGTGTTATCATCTTTGCTAAATTAACACCGGAGGAAAGTGGAAAGTATACTTGAACGCCCAAGAGAAAATGTGCTGTGTTAACCTCTATCTTTAATCAAACTTTTAATGGATGATGCGATGGAAGCTATAAAATCATTCTGAATTATTTTCATCATCCCAGAAAAGACAGTAGAAATGTTCATTTGTTCAGCAAGTAAAGCATTGTAACGTGCAATTACCTCTGCAAGCTCCTTGTAGTTACCCTTGTTAGCGGAACTTTCCCTCTCGTCGTGTCCTCTAAAAGCAAATTATTGCATGGCCAAAAACGCAGTGGTGTTGATAAGCAGCTTGATAACATCCCTGTTTCTTCTTACTTTCTCATTGTGTTGCGTAGTTTGAATACGCAGACCTTCGTCATAATCGATGTAGCTTTTTCCCAGAATCTTGAATCTGATGTGGGCATTTGTATGCTCCCTGCTTTTGTTTTGCCATTTAGCTAAACTATCGATGTTCTTCAGATCACTGTACCCACCTTTCGACCAAGGCTCAGACTTTCCAAAAATCAGGCAATGCCAGCAATACAGGCGGCTTGATGAATGGCTCCCTGTTAACCAGCTAATATTTTGATACCAGGTGGTATTGAACGCCCTCACCTTTTCATCCTTCTTCGTGAAACTGATCTCAGGCAGAGGTCGACCCTGAAGGTTGTGCAATGTAACAGGAATATTTAGACTGATTGATGCCACCCGTTAGATAAAATACGGAACGGTTCCGTATTTCACTGAAAGAATAAATGTTTTGTTTTTGAGATGATAGTTTCCGGATTCGACCATATTAATGACTTAAGGCTCGTATTTCTGTGTGTTATTATGTTATAATTAAGTCTATGATTTGATAGAGCAGTCTGACTGAGCGATGGTGGACACCAGCAGGCTCGTAAGCATTCATTCAAACAGCACTTTCGTGCGTTTTGCCAGGAGCTCTGCTGTTTATGAATTCAAGCCTATCAACTCCCGAGATTAGGCTGGTGTAACCGTTGTGAAATGGCTAGCTAGTTAGCGGGGTGCGCACTAATAGCGTTTCAAACGTCACTCGCTCTGAGACTTGGGAGTAGTTGTCCCCCCCCTTTTTTAAAGGGGTGGATCAGCTTAATATTGCGGAAAGAATGTTGCTTCCAATGTAATTGTCTGCATCATTTCCAATCCCCAATATTTTTGGGGTAAATATATCCACGCATGCATACATATACACATATATACATACACATACCTATATAGACATACATAATTTTTTAAAGAATATACCTTTATTATTATTCCCTGCAAACCCTACCACCGATCCCCCAATTGGAGTAAACTAATAAACACTTCTGCTTTTACCGTCAATCTATACATCTTATACACATTTTACAGACACAGTCTACTTTACAATAGTTCTCTCTTGTTTGTTCTTAGTCCTTCCTCTATTTCTGATGTCCATCCAGTTTGATTTCTATTTGTAACTGTGCTATTTCACAAAAGTTCCAAACCTATATACATTAAGCCAAAAACAACTATCCAGTGTTCCAGGGTAGTTAGAGGGCCGTTCAACTAAAGGTTAGGGGAACAGGGGAGAGTCCTTTTTAGATGTAGGACACACAAACCAACTGAGTGGATTTGAACTAAAGGGCATGAGAGAGTCCTGTACAGTAACTTACTTCCAATGGACCGATGAAACCAATGTGCTTTGGTCCAACTCGGACCACTCTATAGTATGTCAGCTTTCTGGAATGGCTGTGCTGCTCACGGTCTCGAGCTGAGCTGGTTACTGTTGAAGCATCCTTGAGCTTTCACCTCACATTCCTAATAACTACTAGGGTCAGGAGTGTTTTGTTTGTAACTTTATGACATGACCTGGAAGAGTCCTGCGGCCCATTCTCTCTCAGCCTCTCTTCACTTTTAGCCTGGCATCAACCTTTGTGTTTAATTGACAAACGGTGGTGGTGGACACTCTACTTCCACAGTCCCACTGGACCAATGAGAAGACAGTAATGGGGTTGAGGGATGTGCTTCTGGCTCTGCCCCATGCAGACTCAATGATGTCAGATTTCTGGAATGAATGGCTGTGCCACTGACTGTGATGAACTGGTGGAGCAGTTAAGAGTCTAGAGTCTCACCACCTCACAACTAATGTCCCATTCCTAATAACCAGGTTCAGGATTTTTTGGGAGGACTTTGTGACCTGACCTGAAACAACCCTACTAGTTGTAGCCCCATAGGCTATTGATGTGGTCAGGAAATACTCATTAACATACTACAAATTGTAGAACTTATCATTTTGTTAAGTTTATTATGCAACTTCATTATAATTTCCCTTTGTATCAAAGTTCCCCAAATTCCTATGTCGATATAAATCCTTGCTTTTAGATACACCAGTGTAGCTGATGAAGTTGTAGTCGTAGTATCAAGTTGAAGTCGTGGTGCTTGTTAACCGGAGTTGTAGTGGGCATGTTAACATTTTGTTGAATATGATCCTGTGTATAAAGAGGTGTGTGTGTGTGTGTGTGTGTGTGTGTGTGTGTGTGTGTGTGTGTGTGTGTGTGTGTGTGTGTGTGTGTGTGTGTGTGTGTGTGTGTGTGTGTGTGTGTGTGTGTGTGTGTGTGTGTGTGTGTGTGTGTGTGTGTGTGTGTGTGATGGGATCAGTCAGCCAACAAGCCCCATCTGAATCAGACATTAACAGCCTCGCTTGCAGAGCGAGCTCGAAGCTCAGGGCTCAATTGTCTGTCGGGTCGGGGAGAGACTACTAGACAATAACTGACACCGAGGGATTCCCTCCCTGTCCGTGGGTTTGAACATCTGCAATAAGAAACTACTCCTCTCTGTAATTGACAAATAGACTTTTCCTCTATCTTCTATGAATGGTTTTGATCATTCCTTGTGTGTGAGTGTGAGGTCATACTGGGAGAAATGAGTCATAGTAGCCGTGTGTGAGAGTGAAGAGGCATTCAGCTGTTTTACACATTACTTTGTGTGTGTGTGTTGCCCTGGCTCTCCTCGTGTGACCTGCTGGTTGAGACAATTGTTTATATCATTGTTGACTAACAAGATGTGACAATACATGATTAAAGACAACAAGAAAGATCAAAGGTTCTGGGTTCATCGGACCCAGATGCTCAATGAAGACTCTCCATTAACTAATATAAAAGTGATTACTTAGTCTATAGGAGTGTCCAGGAAACTGTCCCTACAGCATGTGGTAATGTGCTCTCCCTGTGTTTCTGTTCTAGGTGGGGAAAGACACTGTCCAGACTACGGAGGACCAGATAATGAAGAGAGATATGCCTCCAGCTTTCATCAAGTAAGTACACAAAGAACAACTCTCCTCGATTCTCAGCCCTCAAACTTTTTCACCTAATTTATTATTTACCATTCTATCCAATTTAATCATTAGTTAACGATGATGAGTTTGAACTTCTGTACTCTCTCTTTGTCCTGTTCTCTCCCTCTCTGCTATCTGCTGCAGACAGTAATGGCTGCTTGCACCCAGGCCAGCACGCAAAGGTCAGAGATGGCATGTTAAGTGCCTCAGAGTCACAGCCCTGCCCTCCCTGGTCTATTATAAATACTGCCCTAGATTGTGTCCCAAATGGCACCCTACTCCCTCTATAGTGCACTTTTGACCAGGGCCCTTAGGGTTAGGGGGCTGGTAGTGGCGCCTCAGTCAGTCAGTCCTGTGCTTCCATGGTGTATTATAAACACTGTGCTGGGGTGCTGCCTGCTACTGCTAGTAAGTTGCTGGCTGCCTCATAGGCTACTATTTGCCCATGGAGGAACTCTATGGAGGGGTTCTTCACTAACGGAGAAAGCAGGAAGGAACACTGTTAGGTTTCTATATGGTCTTCCTTCCTGGACAGCTGCTCTTGCACAACCTCGACCAAAGCTAAGCCCCTAGTGAAGACTTGCTTTTAAAATGTATTTTCAGACAATTTGTTTTCTTTGGACGTATTGATTCAATCTACACTCAGTGGTCAGTTTATTAGGTCCACCCCCCTGTTCACGAAAATGGTTCACTCCTATAGACGTGTCCGTGGCTTGCTATATAAAGCAGGCAGACGGGCATCAATGCGTTCGATTGAATGGTAGAATGGGCAAAACGAGTGACCTAAGCGACTTTGAGGGTGGTATGACCGTCGGTGCCAGGCGCACCAGTTCCAGTATCTCACAAATGGCCTGCCTCCTGGGCTTTACATGCACGACAGTGTCTAGAGTTTACTGAGAATAGTGCAACAAACAAAATACATCCAGTCAGTGGCAGTCCTATGTGTGAAAACAGCTCGTTAATGAGAGGTTGAAGGAGAATGGTAACAGGCGGGCCACAAACGGACAAATATCGACACAGTACAACAGTGGTGTTGTAACGATCGTATAAGGGAGGAGACCAAAACGCAGCATGGTAAGTGTTCATTTTAATTGAATAAATAAACTGAACACTGAAACAACAAAAACCAACAAAGAGAGTGAACGAAACGAAACAGTCCTGTCTGGTGCAGACACAAAACAGAAAACAACTACCCACAACACACAGGTGGAAAAAGGCTACCTAAGTATGATTCTCAATCAGAGACAACGATAGACAGCTGCCTCTGATTGAGAACCACACACGGTCAAACACAAAGAAATAGAAAGCATAGAAAAATGAACATAGAATGCAAGACATAGAATGCCCACCCCAACTCACGCCCTGACCAAACCAAAATAGAGACATAAAAAGGATCTCTAAGGTCAGGGCGTGACAGGTATGCAGAATGTTGGCTGGGTGTTTTGGGTGGTTCGACCTGGTACCTATAAAACTGGCCACTGAGTCTATATTACCCTACTATCATTTTGAACAGTGGTCTAACGATAAGTCACTCCCTGAATAAATTAATCTTTAGCGATATACATTTTTCCTCCTCCAGTATCTCCCTCCTGAGGTCTATTCCTACTCCACTCGATCTAGCAATAATCTGTAGCCCAGCTGCTTTGCTGTGACTCTGCGATCCCTTCTTAGCCTTTACACCCTTGTCCCGGTCACCTCCGTCTATAACTCAGTAATACAATAGGGGCTGACGGGGTCACGACGGGGTCACGGGACGCCCAACAAGTTCACGGATGAAAAGCAATTGGCAGGCGTAGGTCATAGAGGTCACGGAGGTGCGAACCCATTTGGCACCTTGATGTCACATCGTCACCCTGTCTTCATCCATCAGATACACATGCTGGAATGTGTCTCCTTAACGATATATATATATCCTTCACTATAATTAGCGTGTGCATAGATCCTGGTCTGGTCCAATAATGTAGCATAGCATGGGGCTGGCTGCTGAACGACAGTGCTGGCTGCACTAACATAACATACATAATATTATACTGAAAAAATATAAACGCAACATGTAAAGTGTTAGTCCCATCATTCATGAGCTGAAATAAAAGATCACAGAAATGTTCCATACACACAAAAAGCTTATTTCTCTCAAATTTTGTGCACAAATTTTGAGCAATTTTTCCTTTGCCAAGATAATCCATCCACCTGACAGGTGTGGAATATCAAGAAGCTGATTAAACAGCATGATCATTACACAGGTGCACCTTGTGCTGTGGACAATAAAAGGCTGCTCTTAAATGTGCTTTTATGTTACACAACACAATGCTAAGTTTTAAGGGAGCGTGCAATTGGCATGCTGACTGCAGGAATGTCCACGAGAGCTGTTGCCAGAGAACCGCCAGCATTCAAATGCACCGCCAGCATTCAAAAGTGACCAAAACATCAGCCAGGAAGCATAGGAACTGAGAAGTGGTCTGTGGTCACCACCTGCAGAATCACTCCTTTTTTAGGGGTGTCTTGCTAATTGCCTATAATTTCCACCTTTTGTCTATTCCATTTGCACAACGGCATGTGAAATTTATTGTTAATCAGTGTTGCTTCCTAAGTGGACAGTTTGATTTCACAGAAGTGTGATTGACTTGGAGTTACATTGTGTTGTTTAAGTGTTCCCTTTATTTTTTTGAGCAGTGTATATTATGAGACTAATAGAAGCTCTTCATATCGACAATGGGCTTCATCTGCTTGCCTTGCAGTATATGACTGGAGGCAGTATACTGATTTAGAACGTGAGAAAGTAGTTGTGTTTAAAACATGAAAGAGCGTTTTGTTTTTCTTTGTCGTCAGGTCAGCAATTCCACCTAGACACACTGCTGCTATTTATAGACACTTTTATCCATGATCACTTTTAACAACAGGAGATTGGCCCTACTGGCCTGGTGCCCTACTGGCTTTTGGAGACCCTACATTATCTATGTTACATTATTGTTTAGTGGTATTGTTTTCCACTGTTCCTCTTTCCCTCTCTCAGGGTGGAGACTGCATGCACCAAGCTGGTGCAGGCAGCATCTATGTTGAAAGCAGACCCTTACTCCGTCCCCGCTCGAGATTACCTCATCGACGGCTCCCGGGGCATCCTCTCTGGCACATCGGACCTGCTGCTGACCTTCGACGAGGCTGAGGTACAGTCAAGTACAGCACCATTGGTTCTTGGAGCAGTTTAATCTCACCCTCAAACTGAACGTCTTCTAAACCCCATTAATTACACACAGACATAACCTGCCGTCCATCCTTGGCCATGCTCAAAATGTATTCCGGGACGAATGTGTGTTATTACAACACAGCACAGCTCAGCTCAGAAGGCTAGAGCTAGTGTCTTAAACCAGGTAGCCGTACCATCCATCCAACCCCATCCATCCTCTCTCCCCGGGGGTGAAAATCACCAGCCATCAGCTCTTATCAGGCTGTAGCAGCAGCCAGGGAGACTCGGCAGTCAGCACAGACATGCTGTTTTATCTGTTCATGCAGCTGGACTCAGGGACAGTAGCACAGTACAGTGTAGAGACATAGAATAGGGTGCATTTTGAGACTGAGCCAGGTAAGGTGTTCATAAAGCAGCACTGGGACTAGGTGAGGAGAGGCGTACAGTAACCACACACACACACACATACACACACACACACACACACACACACACACACACACACACACACACACACACACACACACACACACACACACACACACACACACACACACACACACACACACACACACAGTACACAACACATGCAGCTGGTCTGGAGCTGAAAGAGCAGGACAAAGAGACAGGAATGACAGTAGCACAGCATTAATATCCAGTCTAAATAGCTAGACAAAATACTGTAACAACAATTAATTAGGATTTACTTTATTGGCCTGAGGGGAAATTTGTTTTGGACATTTAAGTCCAAGATAGCGTTTATGTAATATGACGTTAGCATAATCACTCTGAAAGAATCACCTTCAGCTGTGATTCACACATCATAATAATGTAACGACCCTGGGTTTATAAGCGCAGAAATCGACTCTGCGGCACGAGCATGCTTTTGCGGCACAGTCGATAGCGCGCCGGACCTCGGGCAAGATGCTCCCTGCCTGTTTCATTACACTGGTGTCGGAAGTGATCGGACCTCGCATCCAAGACAGTGCGTGTGCTTGGCCGGTGAGCGCGTTCCTGTAAGACGTAAAGTCGCAAGCTAGCGCGAGGACGCGCTCTTTGAAAGGAGGGAGTAGTGTAACGACCCTGGTTTTATAAGCGCGGAAATCGACTCTACCGCTTGAGCATGCTTTTGCGGCACAGTCGATAGCGCGCCGGACCTCGGGCTAGAAGGTCGAGGGTTCGAGACCTGCTCCCTGCTGTTTCATTACAATAAGAAGTCTTTAGCCAATGAAGATGGAGTTTAGAGTCCAAGAATGAAAGGTCTCGCATGAAACACTAGTCTAAAAAGTTGAATCTGACTTCAAATCGGATTTCCAAATCTAATTTCCACACCGAGCTGGGTGACAAAGACAATGTAGATTAATGATCCTGTTTCGTGTTGTTCTGATCAATTGCAGGTTCGTAAAATCATTCGCGTCTGCAAAGGTATCCTGGAGTACCTAACCGTGGCAGAGGTAGTGGAATCTATGGAGGACCTGATTACATACACAAAGAACCTGGGTCCAGGTCAGTCCCTTCATAGTTACATTTGCATAGGTGTTACAACCACATGTCAAAACCACATACTTTAGTTACCAATACCTGGCTACTGAGATGATATAATGCATAATAACAATAATATATGCTTTATCCATAAATGTTTGACATTACTTTTTAAATGTTATTTTGCATTTTAAAATGTATACAGACAAACAGGTAGAGGGCAAAACACAAGCTGATCCTGCATCAATCCCACCTCAACACCCTATGCTCCTGACATGATGACCTGATGTTGACTTGATGTTCTCTGCATGGATGGCATGTTGACAGGAGGTGGAAATTACGTGAGAGAAACACGTTATATAACCGATCCTTTGTTGTTGTTCCTGTCCAGGGATGACAAAGATGGCAAAGATGATTGACGAGCGACAGCAGGAGCTGACCCACCAGGAACACCGCGTGATGCTGGTCAACTCCATGAACACAGTCAAAGAGCTGCTCCCTGTACTCATCTCAGGTGAGCTTCTATTCTACTCTTCTATTGAACACAGTCAAATAGCTGCTCCCTGTACTCATCTAAGGTGAGCTTCTACTCTATTATATTGAACACAAAGAGCTGCTCCCTGTACTCCTCTCAGGTGAGCTTCTATTCTACTCTATTCTATTGAACATTTTCAAAGAGCTGCTGCTTGTACTCATCTTAGGTGAGTTTCTATTCTACTCTATTCCATTGAACACAAGGAGCTGCTGCCTGTGCTCCTCTCAGGTCAGCTTCTATTCTACTATTTTCTATTGAACAGTCAACGAGCTGCTCCGTGTACTCATCTCAGGTGAGCTTCTATTCTACTCTATTCTATTGAACACAGTCAAAGAGCTGCTCCCTGTACTTATCTCAGGTGAGCTTCTACTCTATTCTATTGAACACAAAGAGCTGCTGCCTGTACTCCTCTCAGGTGAGCTTCTATTCAACTATTTTCTATTGAAAACAGTCAAAGAGCTTCTATTCGATTGAACACAGATTTCTGCTCCCTGTACTCATCTCAGGTGAGCTTCTATTCTACTCTAATCTGTTGAACACATTCAAAGAGCTTCTCCCTGTACTCATCTCAGGTGAGCTTCTATTGTTCTCTATTTTAGTGAACACAAAGATCTGCTGCCTGAATTCCTCTCAGTTGAATTTCTATTCTACTCTATTCTATTGAACACATTCAAAGAGCTGATCCCTGTACTCCTTTCAGGTGAGCTTCTATTCTACTCTTTTTTATTTAACACATTCAAAGAGCTTCTACCTGTACTCATCTTAGGTGAGCTTCCATTCTACTCGATTCTATTGAACACAGTCAAAGAGCTGCTCTGTGTACTCATCTCAGGTGAGCTTCTATTATATTCTATTGAACACAGTCAAAGAGCTGCTCCCTGTACTGATCTCAGGTGAGCTTCTATTCTATTCTATTAAAGACAGTCAAAGAGCTGCTCCCTGTACTCATCTCAGGTGAGCTACTATTCTATTCTATTGAACACAGTCAACGAGCTGCTCTCTCTTTTCTCTCCTAACTGTCTTTTTTTTTTAAAGATCATTCATATTGGTATTCTTTATGACAGTACAGAGTGAATGTAGATTGGAAGATGAACATTAGAAGGGCATAGACAGTAAAGGTTGAGATGGGGCTGGAACCCTCGTCGCCAGTGGGTATGCAGAGTCCAGAGTCGACCTTTATTCCACTAGACCAGACTCTAACACACAACTGTTTCTCTAACAGAGTAATACTGGATGTTCACAGTGGAGGTCTTCACAGGTCCGTAAAGTTGGACCCGTTCCTAAATGGAACCGGGTCTTTCCCACCCGACCCAATATGCATAATTATTTAAAAAAATAAACAGCGAACCGCTTCAAATGGACCCGAGGGACAGTCAGTCCCGTTCAAAAAGGCGCGTGGAAAAACAGGCCCATGCCAGTTAGGATCCGAGAGTAGAAAAAGAAAGGGAGAGAAAGAAACGTCAAACCGGACGCTTGGCCAAATGAGCCACGGTTGCGTGTCCTTAAACAGCCTATAACAAATTACACCAAAAAAGCATTTGTTCCGTTTTGATGTGTAGCATATTCATAACTTTATAGCCTATTGTTTTATTGGTTTTTACTTTCCTAAAACAAAATTTGTCCACCTCAGGGTTCAGCTGTCAGATATTTGAGCGCTAAATGTATCAGGGCATTGCATGCATATAGGCCTATATCCCTAGGTGTCCACTGTATGATATTAATACACAAATCTATACTGTGTGTGTGTGTATATATACAGTTGAAGTCGGAAGTTTACATACACTTAGGTTGGAGTCATTAAAACTAGTTTTTCAACCACTCAACTTGTTTTGGCAAGTCGGTTAGGACATCTACTTTGTGCATGGCACAAGTAATATTTCCATCAATTGTTAGCAGACAGATAATTTCACTTATAATTCACTGTATCACATTTCAAGTGGGTCAGAAGTTTACATACACTGAGTTGACTGCTTTTAAACAGCTTAGAAAGTTCCCGAAAATAATGTGGGAATTAGAAGCTTTAGAAGCTTCTGATAGGCTAATTGACATAATTGGAGTTAATTGGAGATGTACCTGTGGATGTGTTTCAAGGCCTACCTTCAAACTCAGTGCCTCTTTGCTTGACATCATGGGAAAATGAAAAGACATCAGCCAATACCTTAGAATTTTTTTTGTAGACCTACACAAGTCTGGTTCATCCTTCGGAGCAATTTCCAAACGCCTGAAGGTACCATGTACAGGGATCAGCTGTCCTTTGGTCTGATGAAACAAAAATAGAACTGTTTTGTCACGTTCCTGACCTGTTTTCTGTTATTTTTGTATGTGTTTAGTTGGTCAGGGCGTGAGTTGGGGTGGGCATTCTATGTTTTGTGTTTCTATGTTTAGGTCATTGGAAATTAGCCTTATATGGTTCTCAATCAGGGACAGGTGTTTGACGTTTCCTCTGATTGAGAACCATATAAAGGTAGGCTGTTCACACTGTTTGTTTGTGGGTGGTTGTCTTCCGTGTCTGTGTATGTTGCACCACACGGGACTGTTTCGGTTTGTTCGTTCGTTTGTTGTAGTCTGTACCTGTTCGTGCGTTCTTCGTGTTTTATGTAAGTTCTCATAGTTCAGGTCTGTCTACGTTCGTTTGTTATTTTGTAGTTTGTTGAAGTGTTTTCGGTTTTCGTCTTTCCTTTAATAAACTTCATTATGTCAAACTATCACGCTGCGCTTTGGTCCAATCCCTACTCCTCCTCTTCCTAATTCGGACGAAGAGGAGGAGGACAACCGTTACAGAACCACCCACCAACCATGGATCAAGCAGCGTGAGAGGAACCAGAAACAGCGGCCAAAAAAACAGGACTCGTGGACTTGGGAGGAAACATTGGACGGAAAGGGACCCTGGGCTCAACCAGGAGAATATCGCCGCCCCAAAGCTGAGCTGGAGGCAGCGAAAGCAGAGAGGGGGCGATATGAGGAGGCAGCACGGAAACAAGGCTGGAAGCCCGTAAGTCAAACCCAAAAATTTCTTGGGTGGGGGGGGCTCTCGGGTAGTTTAGTTGGGTCAGTCAGGAGACGTGAGCCAACTCCTCCTGCTTACCGTAAGGAGCCGGTGAGGGCGGATTTGGAGGTGAGTGACGCAGAGACAGTAAAGGAGTTAATGAAGAAATTGGAGGAGAGAGTTATGAGGGATGTACTGGTTTGGTGCATGAGGCACGGCATCCGTCCGAATGAACGTGTTGGTGAGTTAATGTCACCGGGAACAGCTCTCCATACTCGTCCTGAGGTGCGTGCTAGCCGTCTGGTTAAGACAGTGCCTACACCACGCACAAAGCCTCATGTGCGTCTCCAGAGTCCTGTGCGTCCTGTTACTGCTCCTCGCACTAGCCCTGTGGTGCGTGTCCCCAGCCCAGTACCACCAGTGCTGACACCACGCACTAAGCCTCCTGTGCGTCTCCAGAGCCCTGTTCCTCCTCCACGCACTCTCCCTGTGGTGCGTGTATCCAGCCCAGTGCCTCCAGTTCCGGCACCACGCACCAAGCCTCATGTGCGTCTCCAGAGCCCTGTACGCACTGATCTTTCTCCCCGCACTAGTCCTGAGGTGCGTGCCCTCAGCCCGGTACCACCAGTCCCGGTACCACGCACCAGTCCTATAGTGCGCCTTGAGAACTCAGTGTGCCCTGTTCTTGCTCCCCGCACTAGCCCTGTGGTGCGTGTATCCAGCCCAGTGCCTCCAGTTCCGGCACCACGCACCAAGCCTCATGTGCGTCTCCAGAGCCCTGTACGCACTGATCTTTCTCCCCGCACTAGTCCTGAGGTGCGTGCCCTCAGCCTGGTACCACCAGTCCCGGTACCACGCACCAGGCCTATAGTACGCTTTGAGAGTCCAGTGTGCCCTGTTGTTGTTCCCCGCACTAGCCTGAAGGTGCGTATCTTTAGCCCGGTACCTCCAGTTCCGGCACCACGCACCAGGCCTACAGTGCGTCTCAGCCGGCCAGAGTCTGCCGTCTGCCCAGCGGCACCTGAACTGCCCGTCTGCCCAACGGCGCCTGAACTGCCCATCTGCCCAACGGCGCCTGAACTGCCCGTCTGCCCATCGGCGCCTGAACTGCTCGTCTGCCAAACGCCGTCTGAACTGTCCGTCTGCCAAGCGCCGCATGAACTGCCCGTCTGTACTGAGCCTTCAAAGCCGCCCGTCTGTACTGAGCCTGCAAAGCCGCCTGTCTGCCATGAGCCTTCAGAGCCGTCCGCCAGACAGGAGCCGCTAGAGCCTTCCGCCAGACAGGAGCCGCTAGAGCCTTCCTCCAGACAGGAGCAGCCAAAGCCGTCAGCGAGCCATGACCAGGCAGAGCCGTCAGCGAGCCATGACCAGCCAGAGCCGTCATCCAGCCATGACCAGCCAGAGCCGTCATCCAGCCATGACCAGCCAGAGCCGCCATCCAGCCATGACCAGCCAGAGCCGTCATCCAGCCAGGATCCACCAGAGCCAGCCAGCCAGGATCCGCCAGTCAATCCGGTGTTGCCCCTCATTCTGGTGTAGCCCCTCATTCTGGTGTTGCCCCTCATTCTGGTGTTGCCCCTCATTCTGGTGTTGCCCCTCATTCTGGTGTTGCCCCTCATTCCGGTGCTGCCCCTTAGTCCGGTGCTGCCCCTTAGTCCGGTGCTGCCCCTTAGTCCGGTGCTGCCCCTTAATCCAGTGAGGTTAATTTGGAGGGTGGTCATTGGGAGTTTTACTTTTTTTTACAAAAAAAACGGGGATTTATTATGGTTGGATGGGGACCACGCCCAGAGCCTGAGCCGCCACCGTGGACAGATGCCCACCCATACCCTCCCCTAGACTTTTGGTGGTGCGTCCGGAGTTCGCACCTTGAGGGGGGGGGGGAGGGGTTCTGTCACGTTCCTGACCTGTTTTCTGTTATTTTTGTATGTGTTTAGTTGGTCAGGGCGTGAGTTGGGGTGGGCATTCTATGTTTTGTGTTTCTATGTTTAGGTCATTGGTAATTAGCCTTATATTGTTCTCAATCAGGGACAGGTGTTTGACGTTTCCTCTGATTGAGAACCATATTAAGGTAGGCTGTTCACACTGTTCGTTTGTGGGTGGTTGTCTTCCGTGTCTGTGTATGTTGCACCACATGGGACTGTTTCGGTTTGTTCGTTCGTTTGTTGTAGTCTGTACCTGTTCGTGCGTTCTTCGTGTTTTATGTAAGTTCTCATAGTTCAGGTCTGTCTACGTTCGTTTGTTATTTTGTAGTTTGTTGAAGTGTTTTCGGTTTTCGTCTTTTCTTTAATAAACTTCATTATGTCAAACTATCACGCTGCGCTTTGGTCCAATCCCTACTCCTCCTCTTCTTCTTCCGAAGAGGAGGAGGACGACCGTTACATGTTTGGCCATGATTACCATCATTATGTTTGGAGGAAAAAGAGGGAGGCTTGCAAGCCGATGAACACCATCCCAACTGTGAAGCACGGGGGTGGCAGCATCATGTTGTGTGGGTGCTTTGCTGCAGGAGGGACTGGTGCACTTCACAAAATAGATGGCATCATGAGGGAGGGAAATTATATGGATATATTGAAGCAACATCTCGACATCAGTCAGGAAGTTAAAGCTTGGTCGCAAATGGGTCTTCCAAATGGAGAATGACCCCATGCATACTTCCAAAGTTGTGGCAAAATGGCTTAAGGACAACAAAGTCAAGTTATTGGAGTGGCCATCACAAAGCCCTGACCTCAATCCTATAGAACATTTGTGGGCGGAACTGAAAAAGCATGTGCGAGCAAGGAGGCCTACAAACCTGACTCAGTTACACCAGCTCTTTCAGGAGGAATGGGCCAAAATTCACCCAACTTATTGCGGGAAGCTTGCTGAAGGCTATCCAAAACGTTTCACCCAAGTTAAACAGTTTAATGGCAATGCTACCAAATACTAATTGAGTGTATGTAAACTTCTGACCCACTGGGAATGTGATGAAAGAAATTAAAGCTGAAATAAATCATTCTCTCTACTATTATTCTGACATTTCACATTCTTAAAATAAAGTGGTGATCCTAACTGACATTAGACATGGAATTTTTACTTGGATTAAATGTCAGGAATTGTGACAGACTGAGTTTAAATGTATTTGGCTAAGGTGTATGTAATCTTCCGACTTCAACTGTATATATAAGGACGAGAAGCTTAGGCCTATCCTATAGAGACAGAGAGAGATATCCTGGTGGCATGTTTCCAACACCGAGATGCATTTCTTTATCCTTGTCAGATAGGCTACTATTGCTATACAGAGTTAGGCTAATTTGTTAATTTCGAACATATAAAGAGGGTTATATTGTTAGATTAAAGGAATAATTCTGGTAGGCCTAAAACTTTCTTCCTCACCTCAAGTTCAATTGTCGGAGGCCGTTGGAGCGCCAATGCGCACTGCCTTCATAGGCCTGCAGTAGCTAAAGCGTATAATAGCCACAACACACCAAACCTTCACAACATTTTCTACACTTTATTAGGGTAATGTCAAAAGTAAAACAAGCCATTGCTTATAGGGAAAATACAAACAGGTTATTATATTGCGGCATTACAATAAGTTTATTTTTGCATCTCGGCCTGATTTTGTTTTTTAATAGTTTGAATGTAACATAGTAATTATATTATATTGCGGCAAACATGCAGTTTGTAACTTAATTTGGCCAATGAAAATGTCTCAACAGAATGAAACGAAATACTTTTTACAAACACTACATGACCAAAAGTATGTGGACACTCATCGAACAACTCGAACATCGTCTAACATCTTGTTCCAAAATCATGGAACGAATCCACTAATTTGAACGGTTGTCCACATACTTTTGGTGATGTAGTGTATTTAAAGAGCTTGTTTAAACCCACAAGTTTTGAACAGGCTATATTGAAGCAATTAGGCCTCTCAACAAATGTTAGTCCCTATACCATACGCTACTGAACAAATGACACCAATAAGCTAATGATCTTTATTTTACAACAGGCCTACTTATAACCTATCTTAAACGAAATACCGAGCAAAACATTTTAAAGACAGTTCGAACTTAATTTAGCCATTCGAAAAGGTCTCAACAGAATGAAACCAAAACACTTTTTGTATATGTAGAGAACTGGTTTGGATTCATATTAAAGCCTAAAATAATGATACATCTAATTATAATAAATATGAAAAATAAATAAAATATAAGTTAGAAAATTGCGTCAAACCTGAAGAGTTGGCCGCGCAATTGTTCTTATCATCTTTGCCTATTACAATATTAACACTTTCCCCATGGAAATTCCACTTCTCGACTTCTTTTCATTATACTCTTTCTCTAACTTTCATTTTACTTCAATGAAAAATGCCTCCATCTTCACAATCAACAGTAGACTAGGCCAAGGCTCCTCTCACTCACTCTCTCGCTCTCCTTAGCAGCAGGTGCATGTTAGATGAGAGGCCAGAACCAGTTTCAGCTGGCTGACACAGATAACAAGCTCGCAGAGTTCTCATCAACCACCTTTAAATTTACAGAGGAGGTCATGTGGGTACATCAATTTCAATTGCACATACCCAAGACCCATGGCAATTATATCAGCTCGAACCCGATCCGAGACAAAATTTAGGACCCGGACCCGCTCGGGTCGGATCTCGGAATTTCAAGGTCTGTTGGACCCGTGAAGACCTCAAGTTCAGTTACCTATACTTACGACTATACTGCAAGTAACTAAGTGCTTGTTACTGATGGTCATTGTTGTGGTGTTACTATAGGTATCAAGATCTTTGTGACGACCAAGACGTCCGGCAGCCAGGGAGTAGAGGAGTCTCTGAAGAACAGGAACTTCACCTTTGAAAAGATGAGCGCTGAGATCAACGAGATCATTAGGGTGCTGCAGCTCACTTCCTGGGACGAAGACTCCTGGGCCAATAAGGTACATAGCTAGCTAGAACCACACCCTCAGGTTTGTCTTGGCCACTAGTGGGTGAAGTTGCTCCTAGGCACTGATCTTGGGTCAGTTGTGCATTTTCCCCACTAACGGTTAATGTTAGAATTGGGGGAAAGATGCTGTACCTGGGAGAAACTTCACCCCAGAGCTTGTTTTTGGCCCGGTCTCTCCCACACGCACACACCTTGACCCTCGAGAGCTGCTTGTCTTAGGCAGTGAAATCGCTTTGCCCAGTCACTCGCTCATTGCACCAGCTAAACAAAGCTATGTTTTTTTGTCCAGTATGAGTTCGTATGAATCTGGACTCAAATTAAAGGCTAAAAGCAAAGCAGTGACTGTCTGGGCCAAAGCTTGGTCTGCTAAACACCCACGTGCGCTCACATGCACTATACACTGTGCGCTCGCGTACATGTACAGACTCCCAGAATGCTGTGGGAGTAGAGCGCACCGCAGCCTGGACAGGTTTAAGTGTGATGCCCATTTACTGTTCATTGTTAGTACAATTATTTTTGTTAATTTTAGATAAGCCTATTTTTACATTGCTATTTTAAGATTGCTTGAGGCCACAGGCACGGGGTCCTAATTTCCATTTAAGCAGGTATGCATAGGCTCTCTCTCTCTATCTATATCTCTTTCTATCTCTCTCTCTTTCTATTTATGTCTCTCTCTTATATATATATATATATATATATAGTCCACACAACTTTTGGGGGGGATTTCAAAGTTTTGAAAATCTTACCCCAAACAGCAAATCACTTTCTCATCCTCGTTGTGTAGTATGGGGGCCCCGAAAAAACATGAAAAAAGGCTCCAAAAACATATTTTTAGAAACGTCAAAGCTCTCTGTATAGTGATGCAGGTCTTTAGATATTGTACACATGAAATTGTGTGATTCTGAAGCAATGTCATATTCTGTTTTGCGCGACTCTTGCCGTTTCCCCTATCCAGCTGGTTCATTCTCTGTGTAGCCTGCTGCTACAGGTAACTGCCAAAATAAAGGAAACACCAGCATAAGATTAAGGCAGCCCCCCGCACCTCTCTGATTCAGAGGGGTTGGGTTAAATGCGGAAGACACGTTTCAGTTGAAGGCATTCAGTTATACAACTGACTAAGTATCCCCCAAAGTGTCTTACTAGGGCGTTTGTCCACCAGAACAGCTTCATTGCTCCTTGGCATAGATTCTACAAGTGTCTGGAACTTCCTGTGTGGAAGCACCCCATGCTTTCAATATACTTTGTATTCCTCATTTATTCAAGCGTTTCCTTTATTTTGGCAGTTACCATTAGAATGGACAGAGAGGTGCGAATACATTTCAGAATGACACGATTTCATCTAAAGACCTGCATCACTATCCTGAGAGCATTTCTGTTTCTGAAAGGAAGTATTTGGGTGTTTTTGGAGCCTTTGTTCTTGTTTTTTCAGGGCCCCAAAAACAAGTGAAATTACAAAAATGTGTCTAAACCCTTCAACAATAAAAAATAGAGATTTGGTTGTAAAAATATAACTTCTCCTTTAACTCTTTCTGACCACCACTCTGCCTGCTTAGCATGCCCAGTCAGTCTCAACCGGCTGTATTTCTTTCCCATGTCACCCCACTCTCCACTCTGAATGACTTCTTCTTTACTAAGCTTCTTACTATTTTTACGTTGCCTCTTTTTCCCCGTTGGTCTTGGTTGGTATGTCTGGTTAAACATTTGTATTTGTTTTGTTCTTCCTTTCTTTTTACCCCCCCCCCCCCCTGTAGAAGGTAAGCCTACCTTTTTCGCCCCCTACCTACCTTGTTGTGCATTCGGACGCAGCATGTTTGATAGCTAGAGTTGCAAGATTCCTGGAACTTTCACGAAATTCCCTGGTTTTCCCGAAATCGCAGTTGGAGGATTCCCGGAATCAGGAGGGAAACAGCGGGAAAGCCGAAATCTTCCAACCATGGTTTCCTAAAAACCAAGGAATTTATTGAACTGTCCAGGAATTTTGCAACCTTACTGATAGATCTCTGTCTGTGTGCTGACATGAGGATGATGACGATGACAGTTTGTGCCATGTGGTTGTCCATGTGTGCTTTTGTGTAGTAGATCAGTGCTAAGGCAAAACTATGAGTGCTACTGTAGTAGATACGCTATCTAGGTGAGTGTGAGAGATGTTGCCTTATGCTAGATGCAGCATAAGCAATGCTAATGGAATGGAATTACACATTTGGGGAAAATGTGCAGCAAGTTCTAAAAATGTTCGCAGTTGTTTTACTTTACTTTAAAGGGATACTTCAGGATTTTGGCAATGAGGCCCTTCGTCTACTTTCCCAGAGTCAGGTGAACTCGTGGATATCATTTTTATGTCTTTGAATGCGGTTTGAAGGAAGTGGCTAGCTAGCTCTAGCACAATTGCTGACTAGCATGCTAGCAGATACCTATAGACTTCCAGTCATTGTGCTAATGCTAGTTAGCATTGGCTCGCGAAACTACCTTGCATCTTCCTTCATACTGGACACAGAAACAAAATTGGTATCCACAAGTTCATCTGACTCTGGGGATAGATAAACTAGATAAAGGGCCTCATTGCAAAAATCCCTAAAATATCCCTTTAACAAGCAATGTTTTTCTTGATTTTCTTGGGGGGGGGGGGGGTGTTTTGTTTTTGCAAGTTTGACATAACACATAAACAGCTGACCTGAGTGCCCTTCTCCTATAGATGCCAGTAGTAGGATGTCCTTTAGGTGTCTTATTGATCCATAGCACTATGGAGTCATGTCAAATGGATCTTTTATTCAACGTTCCAGTAAGATTAGGGGCCAGTTTCTGGAACACAGGTTAAGCCTATTCCTGGACTTAAAAGTACTTTCAAATGAGATTCTTCATTGAACATGCTTTTTAGTCCAGGTTTATTCTGGGCTTAGTCAGGCTATGGGAAACTGTCCTTAGGCAGTGCAAATTAATGCTGATCTGTGTAGTAATAGTGTACATATCTTGCACTATATTTTTACCCATGGGAGAATGGCACTCAAATCATCAAGTGGTCAAAAGAATTGACTGATTCCAGGACTGCACTAGTGTCAGTGTGTAAAAACAGTGGTTCTTTGCTCACATATCTAGTTAGCTAGGTTCCTTAAATTATCTAATGTCCTCTCACCTTACATGATCCCCAATACTAATTATCCCCAACGCAAGGGCCTCTCACTGGATGGATGGAGTGTACTGTTAGAGAGTGTGTGTTTACTTGTGTTGTGAAAGGATTGGTTTGTCAAACCACCTGTCCACTTCTCAGGCTGGCTTCACCACTTGGTAAAGTAAACCTTGGATGCATTCCAAATTGCACACTATTCACTATATAGTGCACTACTTTTGACCTGGGCATATAGGGAAGCTAGGGTGCCATTTGCGACATAGTCGTAGTGACATCAATCCTCACCTTATTGTTTTACTTCATGTTTCTTTTATCTATTTATTTTTATTTCACCATTAAAGGTAGACTCAGCAAAATGACTTCGCCACTAGCAGCACCAGAGATATTGAGATGCAACACTTCGCTCTCACGTAGTCACACACAATCCCGGCGCATGTGCACGGGTTCACTTCAGACTGTATACAGCGTGGTAGCCAGGGCACCAAACCAGCAGAGAAGTTGAGCCTCGTGCACTCAGGGAGCAGTTGTTGTTCTTGTTCAATGGCAGAATGGACAATTTTTTTATTTTTTTTATTCAACTCACCAGCTCTTGCATTAGAACCATCGATCTTTCAGTTACTAGCCCAACTCTCTAAACCGCTAGGCTAATATTGGTTCAGTGATGCAGTAGAGACTAGACAGTAGACGTACAGTATTAATATAGCATAGATCTGTATTGTCCCTGAAGGACAAATGCCAAGGATTTAATCTCATGGGTGGTGGGACCAGAGAGAACATCCACTTGTGGATGTCCTTTATGGAGTAAAAAGTAATAAACTGCATAAGGCCATTCAAAGGACATACAAGAACACTAGCCTATCACTCAACCCTCAACCAAGGTCCTGTGTGGCTTAGTTGATAGAGCATGGTGCTTGTAATGCCAGGGTTGTGGGTTCGATTCTCATGGGAGAGCAGTACGAAAATATATGTACTCACCCCTGTAAGTCACTCTGGATAAGCACACACAAAGAAAAATGTAACCATCACTCTGCCACATGTTGTGTATAACTTAGCTTTGTTTCGACACCATTCAAGCCATCTCTTGACTTGGACAAATTGTTATATTTACTCCGATTGAGGTACAATGTCACAGTCGATTGGCTTTTTATGATGTGAAACAACACCCCACACCCATATTGACGGTTGTGTCCCATATGACACCCTAGTCACTATACACTGAATGTACTAAACATTAAGAACGCCTGCTCTTTCCATGAATCCAGCTGAAAGCTGTGATCCCTTATTGATGTCACCTGTTAAATCCACTTCAGTCAGTGTAGATGAAGGGGAGGAGACAGGTTAAAGAAGGATTTTCAAACCTTGAGACAATTGAGACATGGATTGTGTGTGTGTGTGTACCATTCAGAGGGTGATTGGGCAAGACAAAATGTTTAAGTGCCTTTGAACGTGTTATGGTAGTAGGTGCCAGGCATTTGTGTCAAGAACTGCAACGCTGATGGGTTTTTAATGTTCAACAGTTTCACGTGTGTATCAAGAATGGTCCACCACCCAAAGGACATCCTGCCAACTTGACACAACTGGGGGAAGTATTGGAGTCATGGGCCAGCATCCCTGTGGAACGCTTTCGACACCTTGTAGAGTCCATGTCCCGAGGAATTGAGGCTGTTCTGAGGGGAAAAGAGGGTGAAACTCAATATTAGAAAGGTATTCTTAATGTTTTGTACACACAGTATAACGTGTAGTACTTTTCACCATGGCCCATAGTGGTGAAGAGGAGAAGTCTACCGTGTCTGGACGTGATTTCACTATTAACTTTATGGATTCAGGTTCACTCAAGCACAGTGGCACAACTTTGGTTTTAGAAGTGGGGGGTCTTCACATTTTTATCCAGTCGGATAAACACTATAAACAGCCTACCTGACCACTCGGAGGTGTCTGCATGGTCCTAAAGCACACCGTTGCCTCGTTTTGTATCACATTTCAATGATAAAACTGGGTGGGACAAAATGCAATTTCAGACATGCCCCCCCATGTCCCCAGTGACAGTTGTGCCCCTGCTCAAACATATTTTTAAGCTTTGTTTTACTTTTGACAGTTACAGCTGATTTCGGGATTGTATACCGATTCGCTTCAGTCTCTGAATTGTTTAATCTAACTTTTTGCCACCAACTCCTGATATCAGGGCATAAAAACTAAAATTTGTGGGCCTCCCGGGTGGCGCAGTGATCTAGGGCACTGCATCGCAGCGCTAGCTGTGCCACCAGAGACTCTGGGTTCGCGCCCAGGCTCTGTTGCAGCCGGCCGCGACCGGGAGGTCCGTGGGGCGAAGCACAATTGGCCTAGAGTCGTCCGGGTTAGGGAGGGTTTGGCCGGTAGGGATAAACTTGTCTCATCGTGCTCCAGCGACTCCTGTGGCAGGCCGGGCGCAGTGCGCGCTAACCAAGGGGGCCAGGTGCACAGTGTTTCCTCCGACACATTGGTGCGGCTGGCTTCCAGGTTGGAGGTGCGCTGTGTTAAGAAGCAGTGCGGCTTGGTTGGGTTGTGTTTCGGAGGGCGCATGGCTTTCGACCTTCGTCTCTCCCGAGCCCGTACGGGAGTTGTAGCGATGAGACAAGATAGTAATTACTAACAATTGGATACCATGAAATTGGGGAGAAAAGGGGGTAAAAGAAAAATATATAAATAAAAATAATCATTTGTGAACTGCATTAGCCTAGTTAGTGCGCATGTGCGCCCAGCTATGTCCTGTCCCGAGCTTGTCCTGGCTAAACTATCTGGCTAGCTGAACAACTGCAAGGTTTTGTTGTCATTGCCAGGCTTCATAAATACTGCAACCTTATCTTCAAAACTCCTTTGCTAGTTATACAAGCATGTAACTAAGAAATTAGCTTGAAAGAAACTTGAAAATGATATATTGTTTTGTTGAATAGTCATGACTGGTTTGAGCTATCTGTCGTGTCGTAAGACAAAGGTGGCGATGGATATCATTGTTACTTAACGCAGATCCAAGTTCATTTTTGAGATCCACCGACGACATTGGCATAGGTGAACGTTTCTGACTGGTCTTGGAACTGTGATAACAGGCAGCCTTTCCCCGCTTGGCTCAATGAGATATGTAGTGATTTTGCCAACACAGCCAGATATGTAAACAGTCTTGTACCCTTAACCTTTTTTTAAACTGACTATAGTACTTGTTGACAGAATCTGACTTTGTTAGTTTAATGAGTAATCCAGGACTGTCACGAGTTAATTGACACAAGAAAACTATACAGAGTGCCAGTGGCTACAATGAATGGCTAAATGACTTCCGGGCAGGAAGGGTCCAAGGAGCTCCTCCTCAACACTGTATAGGGCTCTGGTCAAAAGTAGTGCACTATGTAGGGATAGGGTGCCATTTGGGACTCGACAAAAGAATGGAAAGTGATTTGATTTGAACAGCATGTGCACTTTTACAGTTGTGTCTTGCTGTCAGAGCTTAACCTTGCATTTGAGGTACAGATGTGTGACAGCTTTTTGCAGGTTTGTTGTGTGTACTGTAATGGTAGTAATCATGGAGATGACATGTCTTTTCCCTATGTAACTATGTAACGTCATGATCCGTGTGTTCATCTGTGTGAATGCCGAGCCCATCAGTCATCATCACATTAATGAATTCCCCAAGCAGTTACTGTATGCGATCACTATTCCAACCCTGTTCAAACTCCAAACACATGCTGGAATATCTGGCTCATTGACAGATAGACCATTAGCTGACTCCGAAGACATACAGTAAACTACAGAAGGGTTACGCTAAAAAGGAATGATCATTAGGGACATTACCTAATTTTAGACATTGCACAAATTATTTGAACAAATCTTTGTGTATGTCAAATTGTGACCTTGGAACTATAAGTTTCTGTCTGACATTTTGGTCAAAAATGTGTTATTCACAGAGTTGCTCTTTAGATGGTCCTTTTAAATGTATTTATTTTTGTAAATTTACTATAAGAAAAATTACATCTGAAAGTTCTATCTGCGCAAACACCTTTTAACTTGGTGCTGTAAGGTTCTATCTGCAATCCAATCACACAATGCTGAGCTGTCAATCACAAATAATTGTATGTAAGATTATATAGTTATTAAGTCATGAAAGAGGAAGACCTCAAAAAGCAGTTCTGAGATCTGGGACTTCAAAAATATTAATTATCTCAAAACTATACATTTTGCATATAGAACCTTATAGTCCAAAGTTCTTGATTATTCATATCATAAGTTCTGGTCTTCTTTTTCAATTACTTAGATTTTTTTCACCACTTTTTCAGAAGAATGGCCATAATGTAACCTCTTTATGGTAAAAATAATTAAATACAGGTGCCTTAAAACAGGGTTTCCCAAATGCAGTTCTGGGGCCACCCTGAGTGCACATAATGTTTTTTTCCCTAGCACTACACAACTGATTCAAATAATCAATGGTTGATGATGAGTTGGTTATTTGAATCAGCTGTGTAGGGCTAGGACAAAAAACAAAACATAGACCTGGGGGGGACTGAGTTTAGGAAACCCGGTCTTAGAGCATGTTTAAGGCCCTTAGTGTAGACATTGCTGTTTTTGTCTTTTCATCTTGTTCTATATAAATATGAAAACCTCCATGGAAAGGGTATTTCACAAAAAGTACAAACTTACCACATTTTATCGATTAATACAAAGTAGTTTACGGACTTTGGGTGTCAGATACCAGAAAATTATATCAGTTTACTCATTGAGTGCTAAGCTTTAGCAATGTTGCTAGTTCTCCATAGAATATGGCGCATTTGCCATTTGACAGAACTATCGCTTTAACAAATGTGTGATGACCATAAGAAAGAAGGAAGGGTACTTTTATTTATTTAATCATTAAATGTTTATACTTTTCTATTGAAATTGAAATAATTTTAACATTCTCTGCCAGATAGAATCTTATGGCTGATCCCATATTGACATTTCAGAGCCATAAGGTTCTACCTGCGATTGCACTCTCCTAAAATAACTGATTTATAAATGTCTTAGGATTTTGATACTCTGTACTTTATGTACCTTTAAGCTGAGTGTCTTAATGGTTTATGGAAGAATAATTCACTACAAGACAGTTCTGAGATCTGGGATATGAAAACTTTGATGTTCAATATCTCAGAACTATGCTTTGCACAGATAGAACCTTTTAGTCCCAAGGTCTCAAAATGCTGTAATACAAAGTCTTAATTGTAGTCAATCAATCTTTTTCAAATGTGTATTTTTGGGGAGGTTCTAGACTGGGAGGTTCTTTGTTATTCATCCGTGTTATCTCTTTTAACCCTGTTGTTGACACTAAAGGATACAGAGGCCATGAAGAGAGCTCTGGCACTCATCAACTCTAAGATGACCCAGGCCAAGAGCTGGCTGGGGGATCCCAAAGCCCAACAAGGTAACAGAGACTGGTCTTCCCAGTGGCTTAATATACCAGGGCCGTGTTCATTAGGGAAGTGGTTTTCAAACCTCTTCTTGAGGAACCCCAGACATTAAACTATTTTGTTGTAGTCTGAACTAGCTCACCATATTCATGTAATCAAGAGCTTGATTATTAATTAACAAGTAGAATTAGGTGTGCTAGTTCTGGAATAGTTCATATATACAGTTGAAGTCAGAAGTTTACATACACTTAGGTTGGCGTCATTAAAACTCGTTTTTCAACCACTCCACAAATTTCTTGTTAACAAACTATAGTTTTGGCAAGTTCGGTTAGGACATCTACTTTGTGCATGACCCAAGTCATTTTTCCAACAATTGTTTACAGACAGATTATTTCACTTATAATTCACTGTATCATAATTCCAGTGGGTCAGAAGTTTACATACACTAAGTTGACTGTGGCTTTTAAACAGCTTGGAAAATTCCAGAAAATGATGTCATGGCTTTAGAAGCTTCTGATAGGCTAATTGACATCATTTGAGTCAATTGGAGGTGTATCTGTGGATGTATTTCAAGGCCTACCTTCAAACTCAGTGCCTCTTTGCTTGACATCATGGGAAAATCAAAAGACATCAGCCAAGACCTTAGAAAAAAATCTGGTTCATCCTTGAGAGCAATTTCCAAACGCCTGAAGGTACCACGTTCATCTGTACAAACAATAGTACGCAAGTATAAACACAATGGGACCACGCAGCCATCATACCTCTCAGGAAGGAGACGCGTTCTGTCTCCTAGAGATGAACGTACTTTGGTGCGAAAAGTGCAAATCAATCCCAGAACAACAGCAAAGGACCTTGTGAAGATGCTGGAGGAAACAGGTACAAAAGTATCTATATCCACAGTAAAACGAGTGCTATATTGACATAACCTGAAAGGCCGCTCAGCAAGGAAGAAGCCACTGCTCCAAAACCGCCATAAAAAGCCAGACTATGGTTTGCAACTGCACATGGGGACAAAGATCGTACATTTTGGAGAAATTTCCCCTGGTCTGATGAAACAAAAATATAATTGTTTGGCCATAAGGACCATTGTTATGTTTGGAGGGAAAAGGGGGAGGCTTGCAAGCCGTGGAACACCATCCCAACCGTGAAGCACGGGGGTGGCAGCATCATGTTGTGTGGGTGCTTTGCTGCAGGAGGGACTGGTGCACTTCAAAATAGATGGCGTCATGAGGAAAGAAAATTGTGGATATATCGAAGCTACATCTCACGACATCAGTCAGGAAGTTAAAGCTTGGTCCCAAATGGGTCTTCCAAATGGAGAATGACCCCAAGCATACTTCCAAAGTTGTGGCAAAATGGCTTAAGGACAACAAAGTCAAGGTATTGGAATGACCATCACAAAGCCCTGACCTCAATCCTATAGAACATTTGTGGGCGTGTGCGAGCAAGGAGGCCTACAAACCTGACTCAGTTACACCAGCTCTGTCAGGAGGAATGGGCCAAAATTCACCCAACTTATTGTGGGAAGCTTGTGGAAGGCTACCAGAAACATTTGACCCAAGTTAAACAATTTAAAGGCAATGCTTCCAAATACTAATTGAGTGAATGTAAACCTCTGACCCACAAGGAATGTGGTGAAAGAAATAAAAGCTGAAATAAATCACATTCTCTCTACATTCTCTCTATTTCACATTCTTAAAAAAAGTGGTGATCCCAACTGACCTAAGAAAGGGCATTTTTACTGGGATTAAATGTCATGAATTGCGAAAAACTGAGTTTAAATGTATTTGGTATGGTGTATGTAAACTTCCGACTTTAACTGTATATGGAATGGCTGGGGGTACCTGAGGAGAGGTTAGAAAACCTCTGCATTTGGGCAATCTGTAGCGCATTGTTTTTCAATTAAAAACGAAAACAATCTGTTTTATTGGAGTGTAAGTAGTTTCTCCCTGTATCAATCTGTTTCCTTCTGATTGGCGCCAATTGAACAATGCAGTTGTCCTTTTTCTCTAGGTTGTAAGTAACATTTGTCTTGCCGTGGTCTCTGTCTCCTGGTGATCAGGGGATGCAGGAGAACAGGCCATCCGTCAGATCCTGGATGAGGCTGGGAAGGTGGGAGAGCTGTGTGCTGGGAAGGAGCGGAGGGATATCCTGGGCACTGCCAAAACCCTGGGCCAGATCACTGACCAGGTGTCTGAGATGAGGGCCAGGTACAGTACATGTACAGTAATAATATATGCCGTTTATCAGATGCTTTTATCCAAAGCGGCTTACAGTCATACGTGCATACATTTTATGTATGGGTGGCCCCGGGAATCAAACCCACAATCCTAGCATTGCAAGTGCCAATTAATTAATTACCAATTAACCATACATACAGTCGCTAGTGAAAGTCTACACATCCCTTGCACATTCTTCACATTTTGCTGCCTGAAAGTTCATTCAAAAAAATAATTAATTTTGATATTTTCCTATCCACAAGTTACTCCACATTTCCAAAATGAAAGAAAAACTATAGGGAAAAAATGACGAAAAAATACAAAATGAGGATGCATCGATTGTGTATGACTTCACACCCAAGAGTTAATACTTGGTGGAAGCACTTTTAGCAGCCATTACAGTTATGAATAATTTTTAATACGATTTCACCAACCTTGCACAACTCTTAGGGCAACTTATCCATTGTTTTTGTAAACATTTCTCAAGCTCATGTAACTGGTGTGAAATGGCTAGCTATTTAGCAGTGCATGCTAGTTACGTTTCAATCGGTAATGTCACTGGCTCTGAGACCTTGATGTAGTTGTTTCCCTTGCTCTGCAAGGGCTGTGGCTTGGTTGCTGAAGAGAATGAGGTCAAAGGGGGTGAGTGTAACTGGTGTGAAATGGCTAGCTAGTTAGTGGTGTGTGCTAATCCACCCAGTGACAACAAAGCTACAGGCGTCCTTCCTGACTCAGTTGCCGGAGAGGAAGGAAACCGCTCAGGGATTTCACCGTGAAGCCAATGATGACTTTAAAACAGTTAGAGTTTAATGGCTGTGATAGGAGAAACTGAGGATGGATCAACAACATTTGTAGTCACTCCACAATCCTAACCTAAATGACAGAGCGAAAAGAAGGAAGCCTGTACAGAATAAAAAATATTCCAAAACATGCATCCTGTTTCCAATAAGGCACTAAAGTAAATCTGCAAAAGTATATATATAGGGAATGGGATACCATTTGAAACACAGCCTGTGATCAATCAGTGGGAGAAAGTAACCTACAAAGTGGTAAGCTTATTACAGGGGATTATAGTGTGTTAGACTGTAACTGATTCCCCTCCGATCAGATCTCACAGTGGCTGGGGACACGCACTGAGTCATGCTGCCAGATTAAAAGAAGCTTTCCTCACTTAATGCATAATCTAGTTAAACCCCCGACCTGAATGAGTTACTGTCTGCTGTTACCTGGAAAGGCCTCTGGAAGTGGAGACACTAAGATCAGGAAAAAATGATATTATTGTTCAAGTATTTCATCCCATATGAGACAGTGAACAGGAAGTTAAACAGCAGGAGGGCAAGAGGTACAGAACATGTTAGTCAATGAAATATATCCTCAGTCAGTTTTGAGTTTTCTGTCTTTCCATCAGAATGACTAACACTATGAACAAGATTTCCTTTTCCACACGCAGGTATTGTTCCCTAAGTTGATGTTTATTGTCATCAATCATGCCCTGAGCGATTTCCACTGGATGGGCCAGCTGCAAAGTCAAAATGTGCTTTATTGTAAAAAATTCCTGAAAAAACTAAAATTAGCTTTTTGGTCTTAATTTAAGGTTAGGCATTAGGGTTAGCAGTATGGTTAAGGCTAGGATTAAGAATAGTAAAACAACACATTTCACTGCACTTATTTGGATTGTATGACTTTGTGGCTGTGCTAGCTAGTGACCACTGCAGAGCTGACTCCAGTTCCAGATTCATGACGATGAATGCCAACCTGCTTTCCACACATTAACCCAGTTATTCCAGGAATAAGCAGGGATTCCAACCATGCTGGGATTCCTGAAAAACCCGTGTCGTGTCTTTACTATCATTAAATGTGAAGACTGTTATTTTATCAAATCAATTCTCTCTAATTATTATCGTTAAGTGATTAAACTAATCATGTAAACTTAATTAACTAGGAAGTCGGGGCACCACAGAAAATGTCAATTTATAGAGCTGTAATTTTCCGAACAGAACCCCTCAGACATTTTCATATCTGATCGATTAGTCATTCTCATTAATAAATTATTATTACCTTGTTAGTCTCATTCCAAATGTCGTAAAATTCTTGGTTATCTGCACAAACCCTAGCATAAATTATGAATCAGCAAAATACAAATTGGCTTAATTATTTTTTTATTAACTAAATACTCACAGAAATACATAACAAACAAACAGTAGATATTGGTTACTAACAATGATAGAAAGGTCCCTAGTGGGCTAAGCCGATATGACAGCTTGGTAAACAAGAGGAAAGGTGTGTGACTGAGAAAGTGTGGGAAAGACTAAATGGATTCATTACACACAGTCTATAATTATATTAATTGAAATGCTAATCCTTTGCAGATGAACGGCCGCTCATTCAAGAATAATTGCAATGTATATATATTTACTCCCGTATGTCGTTGTTGTTTTCTCTGTTGGAATCCTCAATCATCCTGTAGGGTTCATCATCGTCTCTGGTTAACTTTCATTGAAGTCACAAAGTCTTTCGTGGTTGTAGGTGGTTAGAATGGATACTTCAGAGGAGTACCATTCAGAAATGTTCTCATAGACTAGATGCTTCGGCGGTTGTCGGTATGCTCGTTCTAGGCTTATGTAATTTCTTGCTGCAGACTAGTAATTATACGTCTAAGATTTGCTCTTATTCTGTAGGGATCGATAGTCTCAGAGTTGAACCATTTCCAGCCGTCTAGCCAATGCTCCACGTGGTATGGTCTTGTCCTTTGGGAGAGTTGTAGTTTAAACCACTTCACACACCAGCATCACCCGGAAATGTTTTGGTCTCAGAAATTCAACCATTTGCAACCTTAGCTTACACCGGGGTTTGCGTGGTCTGGTGTGAATTTCATCAGGAGTGGGTTTTATACGTTTCAGTAGAAAAGGGCAGTCCATGACGCCTAATGTGATGTCTGGGCTCACGGGGGTGTGGCCACTGACTAGTTAATCTTTATATGAAAATCCATACTCTCATTTAGAAGGTTAATATCACATGACATCTTTTCACAAATAGTTTCATGTTTAATCACATACTTTTAACAATATTTAGATGTAAACCTGACAGCTGGGAAATGTACACTTTAAGAGATATCTTTGT
The DNA here is from genome assembly GCF_029448725.1 of Salvelinus fontinalis. Classification (NCBI taxonomy): domain Eukaryota; kingdom Metazoa; phylum Chordata; class Actinopteri; order Salmoniformes; family Salmonidae; genus Salvelinus; species Salvelinus fontinalis. The sequence continues at coordinate 72,119,880 of NC_074665.1, forward strand.
TTATGTTTCCTGTCATCATGAGCTCACCAAATGAAACACACCCGCCATAACTGTCCCTTAAGTGTCCACGGACCATTCCCACGTTCTCAAAAATATAAATATAGTTTAGTTCTCCCATTTTGGGGATTAGGAGTTTGGCCAAGTGAAGGCCTTTGTTCTCTCTCTGTGCTCTCTTTCTCTCTTTCTGCATGACCAGGGGGAGAGAGTCTCTTCCAGGAATTTATGACCTGAGATAACAAAACCTGGGTTTAGGAGAGAGAGTGAGGGGGGGGGGGGGGGGGGGGGAATGATCTACCCCCAGAAAGGGCCACGTCATGACACCTGTGAACTTTGTGAACGTTTCTAGAATTTCACAACCAACTGATGTTCTGTGTTGTCATTCTCTCCAGGGGTCAGGGGGCATCTCCTGCAGCCATGCAGAAGGCCCAACAGGTCTCCCAGGGCCTGGACATTCTCACGGGAAAGGTGGAAAATGCAGCCCGGAAATTGGAGGCCATGACCAACTCCAAACAGGTCATCGCCAAGAAGATCGACGCTGCTCAGGTAGGATATCTGATTGATTCGATAATTGATTGATGATAGGATACAAGTAAAACACAAATCCCAGAGGATAGCACACAAAAGCATTAAACAACAGTAATTTGTGTTCCATGGTGTTGTGCCGATTGTCTTATGTTGACCACTAACCCTGTTCTCCCGCAGAACTGGCTCGCAGACCCCAACGGTGGTCCTGAGGGAGAAGAGAACATCCGAGCCCTCCTGACTGAGGCCAAGAAGATCGCTGACATGTGTGAAGACCCCAAGGAGAGAGATGACATCCTGAGGTCCATCGGAGAGATGGCTGCTCTCACCGCCAAGCTCTCTGAGCTCCGGAGACAGTAAGTCGCACATTGGATATGCTATGGAAATAGTTGTTGGTTGCATTCCTTAAAAAATTAACAATGCAGAATAAAGAAGACTTCAAAGAAGAATGTTCAAAACACTCCCAAGGTAAAATATTGAGTTCCGCAGGGTTCGGTTCTTGGGCCATTATTGTTCTCACTATACATGTATGCCTTGGGGATGTAATTCTTTAGAGGTTGAATCACATTTTGTTTTTTTGCTAGATAGAAGTCCACAAATCGTAATCAACGTCCTTTCATTTTTATTTAACCTTCCCTAAAATAACTATCATGCTTTAGAGAGACTATGAGAAAGGCCCTTTCCAGTATGTCATTATTCTCTCCCTTTCACAGGGGTAGAGGAGATACTCCGGAGGCCAGGGCATTGGCCAAACAGATAGCCACGGCTCTGCAGAACCTGCAGTCGAAGACCAACAAGGCTGTAGCCAACAGCAGGCCCGCTAAGGCAGCAGTCCACCTGGAAGGGAAGATAGAACAGGCCCAGAGCTGGATGGAGAACCCTACCATTGATGACGGTGGAGTGGGTGAGTCTCAATAGCCTGGTCTCTCTCATAGCTCCCAGTCTCTCTCTCGCTCGCTCTCTCTCTTTCTATCTCTGGTTCACTCTCTCTCTCTCTCTCTCTCTCTTGCTCTCTCCATCCCTGCTTCTTGATTTGTTCTCTCTTTCTTCCAATCTATCTCTCTCTGGCTCCCTCCCTCGCTTGCTGTGTTGTTTTTCCTCTGTGCACTACATTCCACTACTCACCCAACCTCATAATGCTCTCTTTGGCTTGTCGGCTCAGAAGCCTGGATACACTCTCACATGTCATGCATTGTTTACACTGGCTCTGGACTGTATGACACCGTCTACTAGAGAATGTTCAGAGTAAGCATAACCACAACAATATATGGAATAATAAGCCGCCTAGACTGCTGCTTCTGTGTCTGACTCCATCTATGTCTCTCCACAGGCCAGGCAGCTATCCGGGGTCTGGTGGCAGAGGGTCGTCGTCTGGCTAACGCCCTGCCAGGTCCCTATAGACAGGAGCTGCTGGGGAAGTGTGAGCAGGTGGAACAGTTGATGGCCCAGCTAGCCAACCTGGCTGCCAGGGGCGAGGGAGAGTCGCCACAAGCACGTGCCGTGGCTCAGCAGCTCCAGGAGACCCTGAAGGTGAGACGGCTCACATTCACTCTCACAAGTCATTAGCCACACAAGCTGGAGTTCACTCTGACACAGGCATGGTGAAGGGCTCCCCCTCCTGGCAGGATACACCAGCTGCAGTCAATGACAGATCCACTATTTTATTTATTTAACCTTTATTTAACTAGGCAAGTCAGTTAAGAACAAATTCTTATTTACAATGACGGCCAAACCCTAACACGGACGATTCTGGGCCAATTGTGCGCCACCCTATGGGACTTCCAATCACGGCTGGTTGTGATACAGCCTGGAATCGAACCAGGGTCTGAAGTGACACCTCTAGCACTGAGATGCAGTGCCTTAGACCGCTGCGCTACTCAGGAGCCCTATGACTATGTTAGTAAAAATAAATGTGGGTAACACTTTATTTGGATAGTCTATCTGTATTTGCTAACCATAAACTAACACTAGCTTTATCTCTTATCCTTAACCCTTACCCAAACCCTTATCGTAAACCTAACCGTAACCTGAGCAAGCAGTTGCCTATCAACAGATAGTTTGTTGATAGTATGACCATCGTTAGAGTGTCTACAGATAGAAAATCCCGACTATCCAAAGAAAGTGTGACCTAAATGTGTTTTAGTTTATTAAGTAAGAATTCCCCTTTGAAATCAACTGTTGAACGATGTCACACACATGTAGTAGTATTTCCATAGATCAGAGCTGCAATGTAAAGCACTTGACAAAAGAGTTCTAAGAGCCTATTGTTAACATGTAATACTTCTAAAAGCTGGTCTAATTCTCACTAACTCATGTGTGTGTGGACTTGTCTTCTCAGGACCTCAAAGAAAAAATGCAGGAAGCTATGACTCACGAAGTGTCGGACATCTTCAGCGACACGACCACTCCCATCAAACTACTCGCTGTGGCCTCCACCGCCCCGTCCGATGCCCCTAACAGGGACGAGGTGGGAGGCTTATCTTTCTCTCTCCCCCTTCCTCTCTTACTCCCTCTCCCTCTGTTCGTCTCTCTGTCTCCCTACAGTAACTCCATCATGGCTCATTCATTCACTCAACCTATGAACAGAGCAGTATAAAGAGCTCTAAAGTGTGTATGGCGGCAGGTAGCCTAGTTGGGCCAGTAACTGAAAGGTCGCTGGTTCTAATCCCGAGCCGACTAGGTGAAAAATCTGTCTGTGCCCTTGAGCCAGGCACTTAACCCTAATTGCTCCTGTAAGACACTCTGGATAAGAGCATCTACTAAAATGTGAAATGTAAGTGTACCGTGTATGCATATAATATGGCTCTGCAATATGGTGACTTATTTGGCAGATTCATATCATGATACACATATGGATGACTTATTGATTCGTTTCCAATCATTTATGTACTTGCCACTCAATAATACTTAGACTACATTTCCAGAGGGAAGTCTTACCATAAGTAATCATGCAAGATTAATATTTAATAATATGTTTTATCGTTCTAATGTTTTGTCGCTGTAAGCATTTGCTAAGTGGCATATAGTATACTATATTTAAGCAATAAGTCCCGAGGGGGTGTGGTATATGGCCAATATATGCACTACACAATGCGAAGTACCTGTGTACAGCCCTTAGCCATGGTATATTGGCCATTTACCACAAATCCCTGAGTTGCCTTATTGCTATTATAAACTGGTTACAAACCTAATAAATGTTTTCATACCCGTAGTATACGGTTTCATTTGCAACGGCTTTCAGCCAATTAGCAGTCAGTGCTCGAACCACCCAGTGTATATTGTGTTATGTTTCATGATTCTATGATTTGTCACTGTTATGTTAGGTGTTTGACGAAAGGGCGGCCAACTTTGAGAACCATGCCAACAAGCTGGGTGCCACGGCAGAAAAGGCTGCCGCTGTAGGAACAGCTAACAAGAGCACTGTGGAGGGGATCCAAGCTGCCGTCAAGTCTACAAGGGACCTGACACCACAGGTATGGGACAGTGTGTTTGTGTGAGTGTGTGTAAGTGTGCGAGTGTGTCACTGGTGTAGCGTAAATCCCTGTAGCCCGCGAAAGGCGAAAGGCACCACATGCTCTGGGGGCCCATGCGTCTGTCATCTCACGGCTATGTCTAAATTGTATTCATTTTTGTAATAAATAATTTGGACAGTAACCCTCCTTTTTAATTTACAAATGTAGCAAGCAAAGTGTTTGTTGTTCAATCAACATGGGTAGTAGGTGTAACAGACAGTCAATGTAGTTTTCATGCAGCTAATTAGCCTATTTCGGCCTCCTCACCTAATTGGCTATCTAGTTTTTTTTAAAGTTAAGTGAATCAGGTGGGACTCGGATGGAGAGTGAGTCGGTGATTCAGGTGGGACTCGGATGGAGAGTGAGTGGGTGAATCAGGTGGGACTCGGATGGAGAGTGAGTGGGTGAATCAGGTGGGACTCGGATGGAGAGTGAGTGGGTTGTTCAAGATGGATAAACATAAAGGAAGACCAATCAGTGCACAAAAACAAGTTTTATCTGATCAAGCTCGTGCCAAATTACCGAAGATAACTACATCAGCCAAGCTACCACCTTGTGAGTCTCTCCTCCTCCTCCTCTCCAGAATAGTGTCAGTTCCTCTAGTGATAGTCTCTCCGCCTCCTCTCCGGAATAGTGTCAGTTCCTCTAGTGAGAGTCTCTCCTCCTCCTCTCCAGAATAGTGTCAGTTCCTTTAGTGAGAGTCTCTCCGCCTCCTCTCCGGAATAGTGTCAGTTCCTCTAGTGAGAGTCTCTCCTCCTCCTTCTCTCCAGAATAGTGTCAGTTCCTTTAGTGAGAGTCTCTCCGCCTCCTCTCCGGAATAGTGTCAGTTGCTCTAGTGAGAGTCCCTCCTTCTCTCCAGAATAGTATCAGTTCCTTTAGGGAGAGTCTCTCCTCCTCCTCTCCAGAATAGTGTCAGTTCCTCTAGTGAGAGTCTCTCCTCCTCCTCTCCAGAATAGTGTCAGTTCCTTTAGTGAGAGTCTCTCCTCCTCCTTCTCTCCAGAATAGTGTCAGTTCCTCTAGTGAGAGTCTCTCCCTCCTTCTCTCCAGAATAGTGTCAGTTCCTCTCGTGAGAGTCTCTCCTCCTCCTTCTCTCCAGAATAGTGTCAGTTCCTCTAGTGAGAGTCCCTCCTCCTCCTTCTCTCCAGAATAGTGGCAGTTCCTTTAGTGAGAGTCCCTCCTCCTCCTCTCCAGAATAGTGTCAGTTCCTCTAGTGAGAGTCTCTCCTCCTCCTCTCCAGAATAGTGTCAGTTCCTCTAGTGAGAGTCTCTCCTCCTCCTTCTCTCCAGAATAGTGTCAGTTCCTTTAGTGAGAGTCTCTCCTCCTCCTTCTCTCCAGAATAGTGTCAGTTCCTCTGGTGAGAGTCTCTCCTCCTCCTTCTCTCCAGAATAGTGTCAGTTCCTCTAGTGAGAGTCTCTCCTCCTTCTCTCCAGAATAGTGTCAGTTCCTTTAGTGAGAGTCTCTCCTCCTCCTTCTCTCCAGAATAGTGTCAGTTCCTTTAGTGAGAGTCTCTCCTCCTCCTTCTCTCCAGAATAGTGGCAGTTCCTTTAGTGAGAGTCCCTCCTCCTCCTCTCCAGAATAGTGTCAGTTCCTCTAGTGAGAGTCTCTCCTCCTCCTCTCCAGAATAGTGTCAGTTCCTCTAGTGAGAGTCTCTCCTCCTCCTTCTCTCCAGAATAGTGTCAGTTCCTTTAGTGAGAGTCTCTCCTCCTCCTTCTCTCCAGAATAGTGTCAGTTCCTCTGGTGAGAGTCTCTCCTCCTCCTTCTCTCCAGAATAGTGTCAGTTCCTCTAGTGAGAGTCTCTCCTCCTTCTCTCCAGAATAGTGTCAGTTCCTTTAGTGAGAGTCTCTCCTCCTCCTTCTCTCCAGAATAGTGTCAGTTCCTTTAGTGAGAGTCTCTCCTCCTCCTTCTCTCCAGAATAGTGTCAGTTCCTTTAGTGAGAGTCTCTCCTCCTCCTTCTCTCCAGAATAGTGTCAGTTCCTTTAGTGAGAGTCTCTCCTCCTCCTTCTCTCCAGAATAGTGTCAGTTCCTTTAGTGAGAGTCTCTCCTCCTCCTTCTCTTCAGAATAGTGGCAGTTCCTCTGGTGAGAGTCTCTCATCCTCCTTCTCTCCAGAATAGTGGCAGTTCCTCTGGTGAGAGTCTCTCCTCCTCCTTCTCTCCAGAATAGTGGCAGTTCCTCTCTAGTGAGACTGTCGGCCATCCTTCTCCTCTTCCAGAAAGGCCTACTGGACAATTGTATATTCAAAAAAATATATTTTGGTTACTGATTAGTATGCTGTTGCATCGTAAATTCATTTTACAATCTGCAATGTTTGAAATTCCCACTTTAATTACATTATTGCCTCCAGCCAGCATTCTAAATAGCAGCATTGTGACACTGTAGGCCTATAGCTTCATGAAACATAAACGTTAGGCTTAACGTGAGAAAATTACGAGCAAATACAAATGAACATGTATCCATAAAAGCAAAGCTATAGCCAAGCATTAGCGCCACATCATCTGATAGCCTATCGATAGGCAGCAGCGTAAACGTTGCAATTTCAGAACCACAGATAGCGATTGGTAGTCTATACATTGTTTGTTTTTTAGGAATGGCTGGGGCCAAAACTCTGACTTTGCAGGGGTCCAGAGAAACTGTGCTACACCAGTGGAGTAGGTGTGTTTGTGTTTTGTGCAACATGATCAACATTTGTGTGGTGCTTATGCTGTCGTGACATAGGGACGATTAATTTGGCCTTGGTCAGTTGACCCCTATTTCCTATATTTTTTTTCCTGATGGGAACGTTCTTTTCTAGGTAGTCTCTGCAGCCCGTATCCTTCTGAGAAACCCAGGCAACCAGGCTGCATACGAGCACTTTGAGACCATGAAGAACCAGTGGATTGACAATGTGGAGAAAATGACAGGTAGTGCCAGACCATCTTGTGTCATTTGTCATTGATTACAAAAAGTGGGCGTTGTGGTCACTTCGTTATAAGCACTAAGAATGATGTCTTCTCGGTCTCTAGGTTTGGTGGACGAGGCCATAGACACCAAGTCTCTGTTGAATGCCTCTGAGGAGGCCATTAAGAAAGACCTGGATAAGTGTCGTGTGGCCATGGCTAACCACCAGCCCCAGATGTTAGTGGCAGGGGCAACTAGCATCGCCCGGCGGGCCAACCGGATCCTCCTGGTGGCGAAACGGGAGGTATAGATCATTTTTATTTACAATCTAATTTATTTTAAAGCCCTTTTTACATCAGCAGTTGTCACAAAGTGATTTACAGATACCCAGCCTAAAACTCCAAAGAGCAAGCAATGCAGATGCGCAAGCATAGAATACAGACAACTGAATTGCAGTTCAGCTTAAAAGAGATACTATGAAAAGAATAGAAATTTATGAATAGACTTTCTTTCCTAGGTGGAGAACTCTGAGGATCCTAAGTTCAGAGAGATAGTGAAGGCTGCATCTGATGAGCTCAGCCGGACTATCTCTCCCATGGTGATGGACGCCAAGGCTGTGGCTGGGAACATCACAGATCCAAGTATGTTCCAAGGCAGTTACCAGACATTTAGGATGTGTTTGATCATTATACTGTATAATCTGCTGTTATAGCTACCCGTGTACAGCTTTCCAACATGACCTAATACTAAATATAAAGATTCATTCTATCAATCTCTGAATCTGTGATTGTCAAAAGTTAAGGTTCAGTCGATGGTGTTATGGTTTTGGGGTCTGTCAATGTGTTACTGCTGCCACACAGCAGCTTTTGCGGGCTTTGTCTAATATCCTGTTTCTAAGGCCTATATGTATCTCCTTCTTCCTCCGTGGTGTCCAGGTCTGCAGAAGGGCTTCCTGGACTCAGGCTATCGAATCCTGGGTGCCGTTGCCATTGTGAGAGATGCGTTCCAGCCACAGGAACCAGACTTCCCACCACCACCTCCTGATCTGCATCAGCTGCACGTAAAGTCGATCAATCAAATTCATTTATAAAGCTCCTTTCACATCAGCATCTGTCACAAAATACTTTACAGTCCTGTACTGTCAACACCAGGGTTTTGTTCAGTGGCGTACAAATGGGGTTTCAGAACGTTCATATCAAAAAATATATATTTGATAGAACGGATATGATTATCTGCCATGTAGAGTAGAGGGATTCATTTCTATCTGCAACATTCTGAACGTTTCACCTATCTGAATACACGCCAGGTCAGCGACGAGCCCGCCCCACCCAAACCCCCTCTCCCCGAGGGTGAGGTTCCTCCCCCCAGACCCCCTCCCCCAGAGGAGAAGGACGAGGACTTCCCAGAGCAGGTGTTGGGAGAGATGGTGAGCGAGCCCATGATGATGGCCGCCAGGCAGCTCCACGAGGAGGCCCGCAAGTGGTCTAGCAAGGTGAGCTAACAGCACATACAGTTAGTTACATGTTGATGTTCAAAGTTAAGTTTATTGCGACCAGAAAACCATAGCAGAGCAGATTCAGACTAGCCATAATTCGGTGCCATTTAGGAAGTGTGACATGTACATATACATGTACACTGCACAATTACACTGGACACGGAATCCACCCCAGCTGTGTTGTCATATGTCCAATTTAATGCCTTGGTTTTTGTCATCTTTTTCAGGGTAACGATATCATCGGTGCAGCCAAGAGAATGGCCCTGCTCATGGCTGAGATGTCCCGTCTGGTGCGCGGTGGCAGCGGGAACAAGCGTGCCCTCATCCAGTGTGCCAAAGACATCGCCAAGGCCTCAGACGAGGTCACGAGGCTGGCCAAGGAGGTGGCCAAGCAGTGCACAGACAAACGCATCCGGACCAACCTGCTCCAGGTCAGCTGACCGACTGGTTCCTGGTCCAGTCTTCTTAGGAAACAAAATGCTAACTCTCATGGTTACGATGCAATAAATACCTAAGTTTCGATAGCTATGCTGCCTTAATCAGGGTTTCATCTGGTCCAATATTCTGCTAATGTGTCTTTGGATGAATTGAGCAAACGAGGACGGAAGAAGCAAGACTTTCAAACTGCTCTCTTCAGGTTTTTCTTGAGGAGCAGCAGCTGCTCTGGAAAGACCATAGAAAGGACAACATTATATTCATGTTGGAGTTGTAGGACTAAAGATAATTGAATTTCCACCCTGTCCTCGTGATTTGATTTAGGGTAGATCATTGAAATAAATTACACTGTTTTCTGTTTTTTTATCTTCATGTCTCTGACTGGTTTCTCGGAACTTGAACTTAAATAAACTTCTCTGTGTTCCAGGTGTGTGAGCGGATCCCCACCATTAGCACACAGCTCAAGATCCTCTCCACAGTCAAGGCCACCATGTTGGGTCGTACCAACATCAGCGAGGAGGAGTCAGAGCAGGTCAGTACACTGGAGATCATTGGATAACACACATCAACCAAAGTTACCTTTTTGCTTTTGGAATAACATTGTAATGGAGTTAAGTGGTTCCTGTTATTATACAAGTGGAATAAGGAACACTATTCCACTTGTGTAATTACAGAAAAACACTTGAACATTTCAACTTGAAATTTACTACGAAATGTACTAAAGTGCAATGTAACAGTAATGTTACAATGTACAGTGCTTCCCCTAGGATTTCTTAAAAGTGTATATCAGCAGAAATATATGTATTTTTTTTTAAATTACATTTTTTGCAGTGTTGGCAACAATTTATCATCGGTGGGCCGTTGCTGCTAAATGAATATAGGGGAAACACTGATATAAATAGCATGTTGTTACTAGTGTAATTACAGTGTTACTACACAAGAGCAACTTCATGTAAAATGTGACCAACATTTTTCTTTCCTTCCCCCTCTCCCAGGCCACAGAGATGTTGGTTCACAATGCCCAGAACCTGATGCAGTCTGTGAAGGAGACGGTAAGAGAGGCTGAGGCTGCCTCCATCAAGATCCGGACAGATGCAGGCTTGACTCTCCACTGGATCCGTAAGACACCCTGGTACCAATAAGAAGAGACGGGCCAACTGTCTGTTCAACTACGTCCCAAATGGCACTCTATTCCCTATGTAGGGCACTACTTTTGACTTTGGCTTATGTCTGGTTAAAAGTAGTGTACTAAATAGGGAATACAGTAGGTTGCCATTTGGGACACGGATTATTCTGTTCCTCTGCTCAAGGCCCAGCTTGTTAAGAAGAAAAAAACATCCAGACCCTTTGAGCAATAGATTTGATGGACACATACATACTAATTCCAAGCTACAATGAATGAAAACCCTGCCTGGTTGGGGTAAAAAGAGTGAGTTAATACTGAATACACTATTTATCAGTCAATGTCAATCCCATACCTGCCTGTAAATGGTGTTTTTAGACTTCCTAGGTTTGTGTGTGTGTGTGTTAGAGGTTTGCTTTTCTTATCCAGTAAGATTAAAGGAGTACTATTACCAGTCTCATTTAAACATACAGTAGCCCCAAATCTAAGTAAAAATTTGAACATTATTAAGATTTGTCTTGGAAAACGTTTGTATGTCTTTATACTGGTTCTTTATTTCACTATCTGCATTGTGCAGTCGTTCACTGTTGCTAGGACAAAGCACATCCAACTCAATGGGAGTTGGTTCGAGCATATCGTTATGCTGAGCTCTACACGCAAATATATATGATTCTGTGGTTATTATGTCTGTTTACACTATGTTCTAGAAACTGAAAAATAAACACTATTCCCTGTTCCATATTTGTATTACAGTTGAAGTCGGAAGTTTACATACGCCTAGGTTTGAGTCATTAAAACTTGTTTTTTAACCACTCCTCAAATTTCTTGTTAACAAACTATAGTTTTGGCAAGTCGGTTAGGACATCTACTTTGTGCATGACACAAGTCATTTTTCCAACAATTGTTTACAGACAGATAAATTCACTTAAGTCACTTTATCACAATTCCAGTGGGTCAGAAGTTTACATACAGTGAGTTGACTGCGCCTTTTAAACAGCTTGGAAAATTCCAGAAAATTATGTCATGGCTTCTGATAGGCTAATTGACACCCATTTGTGTCAAATGCATGTATACCTGTGGATGTATTTCAAGGCCTCCCTTCAAATTCAGTGCCTCTTTGCTTGACATCATGGGAAAATCGGCCAAGACCTCAGCAAATAAATTGTACACCTCCACAAGTCTGGTTCATCCTTGGGAGCAATTTCCAAATGCCTGAAGGTACCACGTCTGTACAAACTATAGTACGCAAGTATAAACACCATGGGACCATGCAGCCGTCATATCGCTCAGGAAGGAGACGCATTCTGTCTCCTAGAGATGAACGTACTTTGGTGCGAAAAGTGCAAATCAATCCCAGAACAACAGCAAAGGACCTTGTGAAGATGCTTGAGGAAACCGGTACAAAAGTATCTATATCCACAGTAAAACGAGTGCTATAATGACATAACCTGAAAGGCCGCTCAGCAAGGAAGAAGCCACTGCTCCAAAACCGCCATAAAAAGTCAGACTATGGTTTGCAACTGCACATGGGGACACATGATACTTTTTGCCTATTCCCTTTGGATTTATTAAACATCTTAAACTCCAACCATCTGCCTCCTGTGTCTGCATTTGGGTCTTGCCTAGTGTCATGATAGTACAAACTGGCCATGACAGACCCAGCAGACTTGGGCCATGTCTGCAGCAGACGTGGGCCATGTCTGCCACACTGTCTCCCTACAGGGAGCCACCATTGGGACACATCAGGAGTTACTTTTTGGAGAAATGTCCTCTGGTCTGATGAAACAAAAATAGAAGTGCTTGGCCATAATGACCATTGTTATGTTTGGAGGAAAAGCGGGGAGGCTTGCAAGCCGAAGAACATCATCCCAACCGTGAAGCACAGGGGTGGCAGCATCATGTTGTGGAGGTGCTTTGCTGCAGGAGGGACTGGTGCACTTCACAAAATAGATGGCTGAATGAGGGAGGATGTTATGTGGATATACAAATTATGTGGATATATTGAAGCAAATTCTCAAGACATCAGTCAGGAAGTTAAAGCTTGGTTGCAAATGGGTCTTCCAAATGGACAATGACCCCAAGCATACTTCCAAAGTTGTGGCAAAATGGCTTAAGGACAACAAAGTCAAGGTATTGGAGTGTCCATCACAAAGCCCTGACCTCAATCAAATAGAAGATTTGTGGGCAGAACTGAAAAAGCATGTGCGAGCAAGGAGGCTTACAAACCTGACTCAGTTACACCAACTCTGTCAGGAGAAATGGGCCAAAATTCACCCAACTTATTGTGGGAAGCTTGTGGAAGGCTACCCAAGTTAAACAATTGAAAGGCAATGCTACCAAATACTAATTGAGTGTATATAAACTTCTAACCCACTGGGAATGTGATGAATGAAACAAAAGCTGAAATAAATCATTCTCTCTACCATTATTCTGACATTTCACATTCTTAAAATAAAGTGGTGTTCCTAACTGACCTAAGACAGGGATTTTTTACTCTGATAAAATGTCAGGAATTGTGAAAGACTGAGTTTAAATGTATTTGGCTAAGGTGTATGTAAACGTCCGACTTCAACTGTAGATAGTGAGTTGGGTTTTGTAGCAATGTTTTATTTTTTTTTGTATTGTCAAGACTGTCAGAGTTTATGCTAGCCTGGTCCCAAATCTGTTTGTGCTCTTTGCACCGGAGTTGGCGTGATAACACTAAACAGACTAGCACTCAGGCTAAGTTTGTTCCACCATTAACTTTTTAAATATATTTTTTTTATGTTTTGAGGTTTATTATATCTGCGCTGTTGGAAAACATAAGGGCTAGATCTTCAGACACATTGCATAGAGAATGTCTTATTAACTTATAATGTTTACAACCATTTAGCGTACAAAAGAGTTGACGATTGAAATTAAATATCCATTAAGATGACATGCATTCAACTCTGTCAGTTTCTGGACTAGCTTGATTTTTCACCACGTTGCATTGAGATTACATGTAGACCTTAGGTCTCCCTCTGGTCTGGCCCTCTATACTTTGCACTTCTCAGAGAAACTATAGCAAGCCAGTCTCCATGTTTTAGCTTGACTAGAGGCCAACTGTACTGTAATGTTTAAACTGTGTCTTGACATAACGTGGTGTGTAGTTTGTGGGCTAGCTTCTGATTACTGTATTAAGCCGAGTACTTGACTAAGCTGACACTATGTCCAAGTAGTCTCTCGTCCGTGAGACTACCAGTGTGTTTAAGTTCAATGCATCACATGAAACTGGTGTTGAAATATCAGCCTTCTCTTCCTCTTATATCTTCGAACTACACTAAACTAACCCTTACAGTTGCTAACACAGCTGGTACAAACGGTTGGACGTTTTTTTTTTTGTGTGTGTGTGTCTGAATAAGACCAGCGCAGTTTGAATGTGTAGATGAAGATACTGAGACCCTACAAAACCATCTGATGTGCCTTGTAATAAAAAGACTGATTGCAATAAAAAAAACAATTAATTTACAGGAAATTATGTTTTGTATCTACTTTGTAGTAAGCGCTACTCAAGGCATTATAATTCTGTTCAGACACATTTTTGTGATATTTATAAGATGGGTACAAAGTGAAATATGATATTAGAGTCAAGTACTGCTTTTTGGTATTGTTCACATTATTTTGTAATAAAGCATTTAAGACTCCCAACAGCAATTCCTCTCTTATTTATAACACAGTAATCCTTGTTATAACAGTAGTGATACATTTACATTTGTAGGCTCGGCACTAATTGATGTCTTCTCTGCCACCTGGAGCTGCATGGCAAATGGTCCAGGAACACAAGGAAAGGACAATACCCAAGGACTAGTCAGCCCTTTCCCCTCTGACGGGACTAAAGGTATCTCTCTGTTACGGTATTCTTAACTTGTAGAACATTTAACCGACAACCTCAGCTCATTGACTGAGGGAAGAACCCACATTCCATCTCTCCATATCTCTCCCTATTCCAGTCTGCTGTCCCCACGTGCTTCAAGACGTCCACCATTGTTCCTGTACCCAAGAAAGCAAAGGTAACTGAACTAAATGACAATTGCCCCGTAGCACTCACTTTTGTCATCATGACGTGCTTTGATAGACTCGTCAAGGATCATATCACCTCTACCTTACCTGACACCCTAGAACCACTTCAATTTGCTTACCGCCCCAATAGATCCACAGAAGATATCATCACACTGCACACTACCCTATCCCATATGGAAAAGAGGAATACCTATGTAAGAATGCTGTTCGTTGACTATAGCTCAGCATTCAACACCATAGTACCCTCCAAGCTCATCATTAAGCCTGGGGCCCTAGGTCTGAACCCCGCCCTGTGCAACTGGGTCCTGGACTTCCTGACAGACTGCCCCCAGATGATGAACGTAGGAAACAACACCTCCATATCCCTGATCCGCAACACAGGGGCCCACAAGTGTGTGTGCTCAGCCCCCTCCTGTACTCCCTGTTGACCCATGACTGGGTGGCCATGCACGATTCCAACTCGATCATCAAGTTTGCAGACGACACAACAGTAGTAGGCCTGATTACCAACAATGACGAAACAGCCTACAGGGAGGAGGTGAGGGCCATGGGAGTGTGGTGCCAGGAAAATAACCTTTCACCCAACGTCAACAAAACAAAAGAGCTGATCGTGGACTTCAGTAAACAGCACAGGGAGCACCCCCCTATCCACATCGATGGGACAGCAGGGGAGAAGGTGGAAAGCTTCATGTTCCTTGGCGTACACGTTGCTGACAAACTGAAATGGTCCACCCACACAGACAGTGTGGTGAAGAAAGCGCAACAGCTTGGCACCTAAAACCCTCACAAACTTTTACAGATGCACAATTGAGAGCATCCTGTCATTCCTTACGAATCACCTAATAAAATGACCAGGAAACCACCGTTACCACCGTTACCTAAATGTACGTTTCATGTATTCTTGTTTGTTTATTTTTTATTTTATTCATTACGCAATTCAGAGTTTGATTGAATTCTGCCATGTAAATTAATTAAATACACTTGAACATGTAACCTACAACTGTCACACCCTGATCTGTTTCACCTGTCCTCATTACTGTCTCTACCCCCTCCAGGTGTTGCTTGTTTTCCCCAGTGTATTTATCCCTGTGTTTCCTGTCTCTCTGTGCCAGTTCGTCTTGTATGTCCAAGCCTAACAGCGTTTTTTCCCATTTTTCTGCTTTGCCTTTTCTCCTTTTTCTAGTCCTCACGGTTTTGACCCTTGCCTGTTTTGGACACTGTACCCGCCTGCCTGACCATTCTGCCTGCCCTGACCTCGAGCCTGCCTGCCACGCTGTACCTCCTGGACTCTGATCTGGTTATGACCTTTTGCCTGTCCATGACCATTCTCTTGCCTATTCCCTTTGGATTTATTAAACATCTTAAACTCCAAACATCTGCCTCCTGTGTCTGCATTTGGGTCTCGCCTAGTGTCATGATAGTACAAACTGGCCATGACAGACCCAGCAGACTTGGGCCATGTCTGTCTCCCTACAGGGAGCCACCATTGGGAGACATCAGGAGTTGCTACAGGGCCTTTTGGAAGGGCTTAGTTCCTTGACGGAATGCCACGACCATGGGTTAAAGGCTATTATGGAGCAAATCAGGGAGTTAGCTCAGAGGCTACCTGCCACCTCTGGAAAAAAAACAATCACCCAGTATTTTTTTCCCCTATCTGTGGTGAGTTTGTACAGCCTATCCCGACTCCCAGTGAACCCCGCTTACCTCCTCCAGAGCGATATTCGGGGTGACCTGGTACCTGCTGGGGTTTTCTTTCTCAGTGCTCGCTTATTTTTGAGTTACAGCCATCTTCGTTTTCTTCAGACTGATCAAAGATAGTGTATATAATTAAGCTAATGTCGGAAAGGGTGCTTTCCTGGGCTATGGCAGTTTGGGAACAACAATCTGCCATTTGCGGTCGTTTGGAGGAATTCCTGGCAGAGGTGAGACGTTTTTGAGTCTCCGGTATCCGGGAGAAAGGCGGCCAGCAAACTGCTTGACTTACGTCAAAACTCCCGTAGTGTGGCAGACTACGCGGTGGACTTTCGCATGTTGGCTGCCGAGAGTGCTTGGAATCCGGAGTCTCTTTTCGATACTTTTCTGCACGGATTATCTGAGGAGGTAAAGAATGAGCTAGCTGCTCGGGAACTGCCGGTGGACCTCGACTCCCTTATCGCTTTAACCATTCAAATTTATGGACGCCAAAGGGAACGCAAGAGTGAGAGGAGGTCTGGTCCAGTGTTGCCAACTCCTCAGTAAGGAAAGTCGTAAAAGTCGCTAGAAGTTGCTAAATGACGCAATCACCTAATTTGCATAATTGGCCATGTGCATGTAATTGTGATGGACGCTGTAGGAGAGAGGAATAACATCGTGGGAGAGACAAAAAGTGAGTTAAAAAAAACACCCTAAATATGTTAAGAACTACAAATGAACATTATTCTGTCGATTCTTGTGTTTTTAATGCCACCGGCCTCGAGGGCGACCCGGAGGGCGAGGTGCCGGGCGATCCGGGTGGAGGTGGTGGAAGTCTCTCAGGAAAGAAGGATCCAAAATGTCCCCCACCGGCACCCAGCACCTCTCCTCCGGACCGTACCCCTCCCAGTCCATGAGGTACTGTAGGCCCCTCACACGGCGTCTCGAGTCCAGAATGCCACGTACTGTGTACGCCGGGGACCCCTCGATGTCCAGAGGGAGCGGAGGGACCTCAGGCACCTCACCTTCCTGAAGGGGCCCAGCCACCACCGGCCTGAGGAGAGACACATGAAACGAGGAGTTAATACGGTAATATCTAGGAAGTTGTAACCTGTAACACACCTCGTTTATTCTCCTCAGGACTTTAAATGGCCCCACACACTGCGGCCCCAGCTTCCGGCAGGGCAGGCGGAGGGGCAGGTTTCGGGTCGAGAGCCAGACCCGGTCCCCCGGTGCGAACACGGGGGCCTCACTGCGGTGCTGGTCAGCGCTCCTCTTCTGCCATTCCCCCGCCAGTCTCAGCAACTCCTGGGCGGCTTTCCAGGTGTCCTTGGAGCGCTGTACCCATTCCTCTACCGCAGGAGCCTCGGTCTGGCTCTGATGCCATGGGGCCAGGACCGGCTGGTAACCCAACACACACTCAAAAGAGGACATGTTTGTTGAGGACTGGCGAAGGGAGTTCTGAGCGAGCTCAGCCCAAGGAACATACCTCGCCCACTCACCAGGCCGGTCCCGGCAATATGACCGCAGAAACCTGCCCTCATCCTGGTTTACGCGCTCCACCTGCCCATTACTGTCGGGGTGAAAACCCGAGGTCAAGCTGACCGAGACCACCAGTCTCTCCATAAACGCCCTCCAAACTCTGGACGTGAATTGGGGGCCCCGATCAGAAACGATGTCCTCAGGCACCCCATAGTGCCGGAAGACATGGGTAAACAAGGCCTCCGCAGTCTGCAGGGCCGTAGGGAGACCGGGCAATGGGATGAGACGGCAGGACTTAGAAAACCGATCCACAACGACCAGGGTCATAGTCCTTCCCTGGGACGGGGGAAGGTCGGTAAGAAAGTCCACCGATAAGTGTGTCCACGGCCGTTGTGGAACGGGGAGGGGCTGTAACTTCCCTCTAGGCAAGTGTCGAGGAGCCTTGCTCTGAGCGCACACCGAGCAGGAGGAGACATAAAATCTCACGTCCTTAGCCAACGTGGGCAACCAGTATCTCCCTCTAAGACTCCGCACTGTCCTCTCGATGCCAGGATGACCCGAGGAGGGTAGAGTATGAGCCCAACAGATTAGTTTATCCCGGAACACCCTCAGCACGTACTGAGACCCTGCTGGACACTGAGGGGGGGCTGGCTCTAACCGTGAGGCCCTCTCTATTTCCGCGTCCACCTCCCGTACTACCGGTGCCACGAGACATGAAGGTGGAATGATGGGAGTCGGCTCAACGGACCGCTCCTCGGTATCATAGAGGCGGGACAGCGCGTCGGCTTTGGTGTTTTGGGAGCCTGGCCGGTACGAGATGGTGAAACGAAACCGGGTAAAAAACATGGCCCATCTAGCTTGACGCGGATTTAGTCTCCTTGCTGCCAGGATATACTCGAGATTACGATGATCAGTCCAGATGAGAAAAGGGTGCTTCGCCCCCTCAAGCCAATGTCTCCACACCTTCAGAGCCTTGATTACAGCTAACAACTCCCGGTCCCCCACGTCATAGTTTCGCTCCGCCGGACCGAGGTTCCTCGAAAAGAAGGCACAAGGGCGGAGCTTTGGTGGCACGCCTGAGCGCTGGGACAGCATGGCCCCGACCCCCGCCTCGGACGCGTCCACCTCCACTATGAACGCTAAAGAGGGGTCCGGATGCGCCAACACGCGCGCATTGGTGAACAGCTCCTTTAGACGACTGAAAGCTCTGCCCGCCTCTGCTGACCAACGCAAGCGCACCGGTCCTCCCTTCAGCAGTGAGGTAATGGGAGCAGCCACCTGACCAAAACCCCGGATAAACCTCCGGTAGTAATTGGCAAACCCTAAAAACCGCTGCACCTCTTTCACCGTGGTCGGAGTCGGCCAATTACGCACGGCTGTACCGCGGTCACACTCCATCACCACCCCGGAGGTGGAAATACGATAACCCAGGAAGGAAACGGCCTGTTTGAAGAACACACATTTCTCGGCCTTGCAATACAGGTCATGCTCCAGCAGTCGCCCAAGTACCTTACGCACCAGAGACACGTGTGCCAGAATAGATCAAGATGTCATCGATGTACACTACCACTCCCTGCCCGAGCAGGTCTCAGAGAATCTCATCTACGAAGGATTGGAAGACGGCTGGAGCATTTTTCAACCCATATGGCATGACGCGGTACTCATAATGGCCAGATGTAGTACTAAATGCGGTTTTCCACTCATCTCCTCCCCGGATACGCACCAGATTATACGCACTCCTCAGGTCCAGTTATGTGAAGAAGCGCGCCCCGTGAAATGATTCCACCGCCGTAGCAATGAGAGGTAGTGGGTAACTAAACCTCACTGTGATAGAATTTAGACCTCGATAATCAATGCACGGACGCAGACCTCCCTCCTTCTTCTTCACAAAAAAGAAGCTCGAGGAGACGGGTGATGCGGAGGGCCGAATGTTCCCCTGTCCCAGCGATTCAGCAACATATGTCTCCATAGCTACTGTCTCCTCCTGGGACAATGGGTACACGTGACTCCTAGGAAGTGCAGCGTTCTCCAGGACCTTGGTTATCTCTAAAGGTTTCTCCCCACAGTTGATGGTCTCATATATGTCCTTGTTGGCCTCCCTGAGCTTTGGAGACACTGAAAACCATTAATAAGTCTCTCCTACCAAGTACTCCACACTACGGGGGATGATGTCATTGGAAGCATGACTTACAGAAAGCTGCAGAGAGTGGCACACACAGCGAATAAGAACCAGATATCTGAGGCCATACTCCTCCTTGAGCACTTTATGGACCCCATTGTTAATCCCTGGTCATAACAGAGGCATTGTCAGTCCCTATCCCCAGGAGTTTCCCTTTTTTAAGACAACACTTCTGGAGGAAAGCCACAACAGCACTGGCTATAGATTTGGCATCTCCTCCCTCCAACTCAACAAGCCCCAGAAATGTTGATACAATTGTCTGCTTGGTGTCACTAAAGTACCTTATCACAATCCCCAGGTACTTAGCCTGTCTAGCCCCTGGGTTCCCCCCCACATTCCACTGAAAAGGCAGCGTGCGAAATTCAAAAAATATTTTTTTGAAATATTTAACTTTCACACATTAACAAGTCCAATACAGCAAATGAAAGATAAACATCTTGTGAATCCAGCCAACATGTCTGATTTTTTAAATGTTTTACAGCGAAAACACCACGTATATTTATGTTAGCTCACCACTAAATACAAAAAAGCACAGACATTTCTTTCACAGCACAGGTAGCTTGCACAAAACCGACCAAATAGAGATAGAATTAGTCACTAACCAAGAAACAACTTCATCAGATGACAGTCTTATAACATGTTATACAATAAATCTATGTTTTGTTCGAAAAATGTGCATATTTCAGGTATAAATCATAGTTTTACATTGCAGCTACAATCACAAATAGCACCGAAGCAGCTAGAACAATTACAGAGACCAACGTGAAATGCCTAAATACTCATCATAAAACATTTATGAAAAATACATGGTGTACAGCAAATGAAAGACAAAGATCTTGTGAATCCAGCCAATGTTTCAGATTCTTTAAGTGTTTTACCACAAAAAAACAATATAGCATTATATTAGCTAACTACAATAGCCAAACACACAACCGCATTCATTCAACGCAAAGGTAGCGATAGCGAAAAAAACAGCAAAAGATATAAATTTATTCACTAACCACAATCTTCATCAGATGACAGTCCTATAACATCATATTACACAATACATATATGGTTTGTTCGAAAATGTGCATATTTAGAGCTGAAATCTGTGGTTATACATTGTGAAAATGTAGCAACTTTTTCCCAGAATGTCCGGATATATTTCTGACACTCACCTAATCTGACCAAATAACTTATCATAAACTTTACTAGAAAATACATGTTGGACAGCAAATGAAAGATGCACTAGTTCTTAATGCAACCGCTGTGTTAGATTTTAAAAATAACTTTAGTACGACATACAGCTTACGTTATAGCGAGACAGCGCCCAAAATCAGGGCGGAAAATATTACTAAACATTTTCAACAGAAATACGAAATAACATCATAAATGGTTCCTACTTTTGCTGAGCTTCCATCAGAATGTTGTACAAGGGGTCCTTTGTCCAGAACAATCGTTGTTTGGTTTTAGAATGTCCTTTTCTCCTGTCGAATTAGCAACCAAAGCTAGCCAAGTGGCACGAAGCTGTCCATCATCACCAAACGCAGAGAACGGAAAAAGCCAAAACTCCCGATAAACTTTCAATAATCTGATAAAACTATGTTGAAAAAACATACTTTACGATGATATTATCACATTTATCAAATAAAATCAAAGCCGGAGATATTAGCCGTCTATAACGAAAGCTTTTCAGATCGCAATCCAGGGTTCCTTCCCGCGCCTTGCTGAACAAAGGAAAAAGTGGTCACGTCATTCCAAGAGCTCTTGTTCGGCCTCACATCAAGCTAGACACCCCATTCCACCTCTCACTGCCTCTTGACATCTAGTGGAAGGCGTATGAAGTGCATGTATATCCATAGATTTCAAGCAAATGAATAGGAAGGCCCTGGAACAGAGCCTCGATTTCAGATTTTTCACTTCCTGGCAGGAAGTTTGCTGCAAAATGAGTTATGTTTTACTCACAGATATAACTCAAACGGTTTTAGAAACTTGAGAGTGTTCTCTATCCAATAGTAATAATAATATGCATATTGTACGAGCAAGAATTGAGTATGAGGCAGTTTAATTTGGTAACGATTTTTTACAAAGTGAAAACAGCGCCCCCCTATCCCAAAGAAGTTAGAAACACTTACATCCGTGGACTCATCGAGGAGGAGGCTGAAACGCTGGTCACCCACATCTGCGACCAACTTTTTCAGAAATTATGGTGCTAGAACACCATTATTCATTTCTGTGCACTTTGTCCTGTGTATTTTTAAGTGGGTAGCAGCAGTGGAGTCTGAGAAAGCAGCTCTACATGCTTCTCCAATGTGATCACATGCCAGCATGGAACAGTGTTCAGCGATAGCTAATGCCATGGTGGCCTCAGCCTTTTTTGCAGAGTCAATTTTTTAAACCATAAATGGCAGCTTGTTTTGGGTGGAACTGTTATAAGGCTTTGCCTTTTGAGTATGTTCTTGAGTTGTCATGTGTTTTTTTACATCACTAAGTTTGGCGTAGAAATCAGCCGTTACAATACAGGCAGTATGCCCGTGTATCATCTCCAATAAACGGCTTCAACCAGCCTTTGAATTCAGGGTTTGATTCCCACTCCTTTCTGTATTTTTGAGTGTACAGTTTAGACTGAGACATGATGAGCTAGCCAGCTAGATGTTTAGCTCATGTCACAGAGAGGCACACAGAGGCTGTGTGAGTCAAATGCAGTGATTTATTTTTGTGCAGTGATTTATTTTAGACAAAGAACATTTTACAAAGACAAAGAACAAATTTGTCGCTAGTCGATTTTTTGAAAATGTGTTGCTAGATGGGTCTGAATACTCGCTAAATATAGCGACAAAGTCACTAAGTTGGCAACACTGGACTCTCGGGCACACTCGTGCCACCGATATGGCACGTTCACCTCCTATGGAATCCGTAAGTTTCCGAAGGCAGCTCTTCTGAGAGGAGTCGAAGCCACCCGAGCTCTCTCATGAATCTATGTCGGGTGAGTTGGATACTCCTGAGCCTATGCAGTTGGGAAGAACTAGGCTATCAGTTTGGGAGCGCTCAAGGAGGATTAACAGTAACTGTTGTCTGTACTGTGGAGGGGCAGGACATTTTATAGCTACCTGCCCTATTAGGAAACCCTTGTCTATAGTGGGTACCAGTACCATGGTGTGTTAGACTGGGAGTTCCCTAATTCCCATCACTCGCACACCCCTTTTTGCTCTTGTGCTGTGGGGAGACCAAACTAAGTCTCGCCGAGTGCTCATTGACTCTGGGGCTGATGAAAATGTTATGTATGCCACTATTGCTTCAGAGCTTGGTATTCCCACCCAGCCTCTCTCTGTGCCCATGGATGCTAGGGCACTGGATGGCCGCTCTATAGGGGAAGTCACCAATAGTACTGTGCCCGTTCAATTATGGGTTTCTGGTAACCACAGTGAGACAATAGTTTCTCCTCATTACATCTCCCCATGTTCCGGTTGTGTTGGGTTTTTCCTGGCTCCAAAAACACAATCCTTTGATTTTTTACCTTTATTTAACTAGGCAGGTCAGTTAAGAACAAATTCTTATTTTCAATGACGGCCTAGGAACACTGGGTTAACTGCCTTGTTCAGGGGCAGAACGACAGATTTTTACCTTGTCAGCTCAGGGATTTGATCTTGCAACCTTTCCATTACTAGTCCAACGCTCTAACCACTAGGCTACCTGCCGCCCTGACTGGACCACAAGCTCCATCCTGGGTTGGAGCCCAGTTTGCCAGTCCCACTGCCTTCAAGCAGGACAGCCTTCCTCAAGGTACCTTCCTCAGGATGTTAGCAAGACTGTGGATGTCTCTGCTATCCCCACAGAATACCATGACCTCCTGGAAGTGTTCAGTAAGGCACGTGCTACTTCCCTACCCGGTCCTTATGATTGTTCCATTGATCTTCTCCCAGGCACCACACCACCTCGTTTGTCGATTGTATTCTCTGTCTGGACCAAAGACCAAAGCTATGGAGGAGTACATAGAGGAGTCTCTGGCCACTGTCCGTCTGCATCTCCTGCCGGCGCAGGGTTTTCCTTTGTGGAGAAGGACAAGACCCTACATCTGTGCATTGACTACTGGGGACTTAATGACATTACTGTCAAGAATCGTTACCTCTACCTCTCCTCTGCGTTTGAACCTCTCCAGGCGGCCACCATATTTTCCAAGTTGGACCTTCGAAATGCCTACCACCTGGTTCGGATACGCGGGGGGGATGAGTGGAAGACAGCCTTCAACACAGCCAGTGGACATTATGAGTACCAGGTCATGCCATTTGGACTCACCAATGCCCCTGCTGTTTTCCAGGCTTTGTTCAATGATGACCTCGGGACATGCTAAACCGGTTTGTGTTCGTGCACATTGATCCGGAGCATCCCAAACCTGCTCAATGGGTGACATGTCTGGTGAGTATGCAGGCTATGGAAGAACTGGGACATTTTCAGCTTCCAAGAATTGTGTACAGATCCTTGCGACATGGGACAGTGCATTATCACGGTGAAACATGAGGTGATGGTGACGGATGAGTTGCACAACAATGGGCCTCAGGATCTCATCACGGTGTCTCTGTGCATTCAAATTGTCATCGATAAAATGCAATTGTGTTCATTGTAAGTAAGTTTATGCCTGCCCGTACCATAACCCCACCGCCACCATGGGGCACTCTATTCTCAACATTGACATCAGCAAACTGCTTGCCCACAAAATGCCATACATTGTTGTGAGGCCGGTTGGTCAAATTCTTTGAAACAACTTTGGAGGTGGCTTATGGTAGAGAAATTAACATTCCTGCATTCAGCAAGCCAATTACATGCTTCCTCAAAACTGTGACATCTGTGACAAAACTGCACATTTTAGAGTAGCCTTTTATTGTCCCAAGCAAAAGTTGCAACTGTGTACTGCTGCTGCTCATTTCATAGCAAAGTTTGCAAATAATAGATACAAATGATATATTTACTCATGACATACTTCTGCGATGTAAGACTACTTTGCAGTTAACATTTAATTGAGAAGGTATTGGGGAAAATATTTCTGTCAACCCACAAGATGGTTATCATGATTATAGACAAACATGCGCACCACACAGACAGGCAGGGAATATTTCTGGAAATGAATTGACAGGTATAGTGTTAAGTTTGGCTTTTTAAGCCAATAGTGGCTAGACAGGGCTGGGATAATGTCAATTCTGAATGGATTAGATAGTAGATGGGAGCTTGCGGTGTCTGATACTTGTGAGATATGTTTATGACAGTTTGCGGTGGAAATTGAAAATTTACTTTCGAGCTACTTTCTCATAGGTGGCCTGAGATCTACTGGTAGCATGCGATCGACCTGTTGGGGACGCCTGATCTACACTGATTGAAGTGGATTTAACAAGTGGCATGAATAAGGAATCATAGCTTTCACCTGGATTCGGTGCATGTTCATGTGTTCCACCGCAAACTGTCATAAACAAATCTCACAAATCCCACATCAGTCACTGGCTTCATCAATAAGTGCATCAACGACGTCGTCCCCACAGTGACCGTACATACCCCAACCAGATGCCATGGATTACAGGCAACATCCGCACTGAGCTAAAGGGTAGAGCTGCCGCATTCAAGGAGTGGGACTCTAACCCGGACACTTATAAGAAATCCTGCTATGCCCTCTGACAAACCATCAAACAGGCAAAGCATCAATACAGGACTAAGATTGAATTGTACTACACAGGCTCCGCTTGCACTACACAGGCAGGGCTTGTAAACTATTGTACTACACAGGCAGGGCTTAAAAACTATTACGGACTTCAAAGGGAAGCACAGCCGCAAGCTGACCAGTGACACAAGCCTACCAGACGAGCTAAATAACTTCTATGCAAGCAACACAAGCATGCATGAGAGCATCAGCTGTTCCCGGACGACTGTGTGATCACCCACTCCGTAGCCGATGTGAGTAAAAACTTTAAACAAGTCAACATTCACAAGGCCGCAGGGCCAGATGGATTACTTGGACGTGTACTCCGAGCATGCATTGACCAACTGGCAAGTGTCTTCACTGATATTTTCAACTTGACTACAGCTCAGCGTTCAACACCATAGTGCCATCAAAGCTCATCAATAAGCTAAGGACCCTGGGACTAAACACCCCACTCTGCAACTGGATCCTGGACTTCCTAACGGGCCATCCCCAGGGGTAAGGGTAGGCAACACGCTGATCTTCAACACGGGGGCCCCTCAGGGGTGCATGCTCAGACCCTTCCTGTACTCCCTGTTCACTCATGATGGCATGGCCAAGCAGGACTCCAACACCATCCTTAAGTTTGCAGATGACACAAGTGGTAGGCCAGGATAACAACCTCTCCCTCAACGTGATTAAGACAAAGGAGATGATTGTGGACTACAGGAAAAGGAGGACCGAGCATGCCCCCATTCTCATCGACGGGGCTGTAGTGGAGCAGGTTGAGATCTTCAAGTTCCTTGGTGTCCACATCACCAACAAACTATCATGGTCCACACACACCAAGACAGTCGTGAAGAGGACACGACAACACCTATTCCCCCACAGGAGACTGAAAAGATTTGGCATGGGTCCCCAGATCCTCAAAGTTCCTACATGTACATACACTACCGGTCAAACGTTTTTGGAACACCTACTCATTCAAAGGTTTTTCTTTATTTTGACTATTTTCTACATTGTAGGATAATAGGGAAGACATCAAAACTATGAAATAACACACAGAATCATGTAGTAACCAAAAAAGTGTGAAATAAATCAAAATATATTTAATATTTGAGATTGTTCAAAGTAGCCACCCTTTGCCTTGACAGCTTTGCACACTCTTGGCATTATTGCAACCAGCTGAGGTAGTCACCTGGAATACATTTAAATTAACAGGTGTGCCTAATATGTCTGGATTAATATGGCTGGATTACCTTGGCAAAGGAGAAATGCTCACTAACAGGGATGTACACAAATTTGAGAGAAATAAGCTTTACAGGTTGAGGTTATATTTTTATGTATTAATAGGGCGCCTAGGATATACGTACAAAATAATACGAAATGCTCTGAGACCAGGTTGGTACAGGTGATCTCGGTATTAGCAAAAGTTACCTACATTTTTCTATTGATTATAAATCGAAATCAAAGCTGTCTCACTCTGGAATAGCGAGTCACACATGTTTTAATTCAGGCAATATCGCAAGCCAGCATGTGATAGATTTTTTGTCCAATAAAACGGTCGTTGTGTCTGCAGAGATTAGTGCGGTTGTAGAAGCCAACATGGAGAAAGGCAGAGTGACAGATCAAGTACTTGGGTAAGTGTATCTAACCGTATTTAGAAACTCAATGCTCAGGTGTGTATAAGATGCTGATCAATTTTGGCTTTGTAGTGATGCTTCGTAAACAAGCACAGAGCTGGGTAGGTAGCTAGTGAAAGTAGTATCGATCTGTGCGATACTGGTTCAGGTAGCTAGCAAGAATGCAATGAATTTCCACGTGCAACAATATTGGCGCATAATATCTTGTTCTGACACGCGCTCTTATGAAACGAGATTACACAAGTTGTCATTCTGCTGCTGTGCTTAAATTATTGCATCAGAGAGCACCATAATGCTTATATGGTGGCCATGACGGTCCAAGCTTTGTATCCCTAACCACAGCTGCATTTTCCATGCATGATGCAAAATGGATACGTTGTACATCGGCTATTAATCAGTATGTGCAACAAAGTATCACGTTAGGGAACGCTAATGTTTATTTAAGTAACTAGCTATGCAAACGTGCTAAGGACTGAAAATAGGTGACGTGTGCAGCCAACCACATACCTAGAAAAAAATTATATCGCGCCGCCCAGTGCAGTTCAAGCCAATCCGTTTTGGAAACGGTTTTCGAGGAGGTTCCAGTTTTAGTCAAAATTGCTGCGAAATTAGCACACTGCTATTGCTGGTTGGAATTGAGTAGTAGCTTCACCAGTTTGTTAGGCTAAAGCTATAATCAACCTAAACTGACACAATGACTACTGCAAGGTAAGATTGTTATATTGCTGGGAAGGAAATAATAATTTTCGTATATTGTGTCATGTTTCTCCTGTTATTCCAGTGATAATGGTTAGCTCAAAAGGGAATAACTGAAACATCATAGTGATCGGCTATATCCTATGGACTTCTTGTTAGGGAATGACTTGGAAGAAACTGCAGGATTTGAGGGTCAATTATCTTGTCTTAAGAGTAGAACGTGACCAGAACCTGTCAAAGCTATGAAACCTTGTCAAATATAACAATTTCTTTCAAAGTGTGTGATTAAAATAAATGTACCCTCAGTTACTGCCTATATTGTCCCATTACCATATGGAGTTTAAATGCATTATGGAATGTGCACTGGCCTGCATTTTTCAGGTTTGCTCTGTGTGTGTGCATGCATGCATAGGGTGAAGTTGCTATACAGGCCTTCAGCTGTTAGGTGACACACGAGCTCCACATGTGCCTATGTGATAGCTGCATGTGCCTAAAATATGATGTTGTCAGTGGAATAAACAGTTTAGGCTCCCCATAGTGTGCTGAAACACCCATAGGGGTTTAGTACGATTCTTCATAACCAACACAGTTGCATCATGCATTCATATTCTGTCTGAGTAGGAAGTGCTGATCTAGGATTAGGTCCTCCGTGTCCGTGTAATCTTATTCATTATTATCTAAAAGGCAAAACTGATCCTAGATCAGCACTCTTCCATTGGTCTCCTCTATTAAGACTGACAGTTAAGAGGATATGGTTTAGTTTGATAGAATGATTTGAGTGAGACATGCATATGTTCGCCTCTGCTTAGATCCTGTGTTCTCTCTTCAGTACAGGATTCCTCATGTGTCCCACGTGTTGCTCACAGGGAACAGCTCAGATGACAGACTTGACTTGTCTTAACCCCTTTCACTCTGAGGCGCACAGGACTTCCTCAAATGTGCTCCACTGGTAACAGAGCCACCACAGAAACACAGGGACAGGTGTCACACTGCCTCACTTGGCAGGCCCTAGATCTTTGTCTGGTCACAACCTGTGGGGAACTGAACTTGTTCATGGTTTCGATTTAAGCGATTTGCCGTTCCACCATTTTAGGCAACATTGTCTGAAGACTCTGGGATTTCAGCACTTTCACTATTATTTACTTTGTCACACCAGATGTGGGGATGAGGCCGACTGGAGTGTCTGAGTCATGCTTCTCTATCTTTTCTCTCCAGTGAAAATGCTCTATTTGGGATGGGCAACCCCCTGCTGGACATCTCGGCTGTTGTGGACAAGGACTTCCTCGACAAGTGAGTTTTGAACATAACCATTTTAGACTAAGCTAACCATGCATCTTATCAAATTCTGTTTATTTTAATATTGCTTCTGTCTCAATAGGTATGGACTGAAGCCCAACGACCAGATACTGGCGGAGGACAAGCACAAAGCCATGTGAGTAACGGACTGCTAAAACAGCGACTATTTAACACACACACACTTCAATATTGACTTTTTACTCTCAAATTTAGTCAACTAGAGTTTATTCATACTTCTCCAGAAGCATCTTGGCATAATAAGCAGTACTCAAAATAGCTGACTGGGTGTGTGTCCCAAATGTCACTCTGTTCCCTATTTAGTATGCGACTTTATAGGTCCTGGTCAAAAGTAGTGCACTATATACGGAATATGGTGCAATTCGGGACATGTCCTGGGTGTCTATAAATCTGCCTTTCGTAACGGGGCAACTGCACTTGATCTGGAGATCCCCAAGCATGGCCATGTCACACCCATGCAACTTTCACCATGATCCAACCGTTAGGCACAAGAATGCACCCCAACACTGACTCCGTTATTCTACTACAGTTCACCGTCCAAGCTGCCAAATGGTAGACTATTGGAAATGTATGGCTCATGGATTTTGACAAGGAATTAGAGGACTTGAATAATGTAATATTGTTGAAATGTAGGCTGTGCGCTATTGATTTGCATGCACTTTGCAGCAGTTGTAACTTTGACACTGACTGTAGAGGGATGATTCTCTCTGAACATCTGTGTAGTCTAAATATAGATTCTGATGGAGGAGCTGATGGTTACACAGCCTCAAAAATAACCCTTCTCCACCCTACATTATACAAGGTGCTAATTCACCAACAATATAACCTCAGCCTTGGGGTTAGGCAGCACTTAAAATACCATAGTGTTAGGAGGATATATTAGCCTCCGATGTCTTCTGTTGACACCCAAAGTAGAGCTGGATTTTAGGGATGGTCTGAAATGAGTAGTCTTTCCATTCTGAAGTCAGCACTCCATAGGAATCTAAATGGGGTGTGGTGAGTGGGAGGGTCTTCAGAGGCTGCATTGCCTGGGTCGTATTCATTGGTGCACACCATAGCACAATGTTTTGCAGTGAAAATTAGCATTTGTCCCTCCCTGTTTCATCTGTTTGGTTCATAGTGAATACACCCCTCTTGCAGCAGTTCAGATGACAAGCCTGTGGTCTGTTTTTGATACAGCTATGCTACCTACACTAGGTCGTATGGACAAAAGTATGTGGACACCTGCTCGTCGAACATCTCCTTCCAAAATCATGGGCTTTAATATGGAGGGGGGGGGGCATTTACTGCTATAACAGCCTCCATTCCTCTGGGAAGGTGTTCCACTAGATGTTGGGACATTGCTGCAGGTGCTTGTTTCCATTCAGCTACAAGAGCATTAGCGGGGTTGAATGATTAGGCCTGGCTTGCAGTCGTCATTTCCAATTCATCCCAAAGGTGTTCGATGGGTTTGAGGTAAGGGCTCTGTGCAGGCCAGTCAAGTTCTTCTACACCGATTTCGGGAAATCATTTGCTTTGTGCACAAGGGCATTGTCATGCTGGAAAAGGCCTTCCCAAAACTGTTGCCACAAAGTTGGAAGCACAGAATCGTCTAGATTGTCATTGTATGCTGCAGCGTTAAGATTTGTCGCTCTGGATAAGAGCGTCTGCTAAATGACTTAAATGTAATGTACATTTTCACTGGAACTAAGGGGCCTAGCACGAACCATGAAAACAGCCCCAGACCATTATTCCTCCTCCACAAATCTTTACAGTTGTCACTATTCATTGGGGCAGGTAGCATTCTCCTGGCATCTGCCAAACACAGATTCGGCCGTCGGACTGCCAGATGGTGAAGGCGTGATGCCAGATGGTGAAGGCGTTTCCGCTGCTCCAGAGTACAATGGCGGCAAGCTTTATACCATTCCAGCCAACGGCTGGTATAGCGCATGGGAATCTGAGGCTTGTGTGCGGCTGCTCAGCCATGGAAACTAATTTTATGAAGCTCCCGACTAACTGTTCTTGTGGTGACGTTGCTTCCAGAGGCACTTGGTAGTGAGTTGCAACCAAGGACAGACGATTTTTACGCATTTCAGCCCTCGGTGGTCCCGTTTTGTGCGCTTGTGTGGCCTACCACTTCGCGGCTGAACCGTTGTTGCTCCAAGACGTTTCCACTTCACAATAAGTTGCCAAGGGCGGCTCTAGCAGGGCAGATATTTGACGTACTGACTTGTTGGAAAGGTGGCATCCTATGACGGCGCTACTGTATGTTGAAAGTCACTGAGCTCTTCAGTAAGGCCATTCTACTGTCACTGTTTGTCTATGGAGATTGCATACCCCTGTGCTCGATTTTATACACCGGTCAGCAACGAGTGTGGCAGAAATAGCCGAATCCACTAATTTGAAGTGATGTCCACATACTTTTGTATAGATGCATAGTGTACCTCTAGCCAAAAAGCTTGTGTAAGAAATTTGGTCACTGAATTCCTTTAATTTCCTGTTTTTCCATGTACCATGTGATGTGCTTGCTGCAGAAGGCAGAGTACTCCCCGGAGATCTCTAAAGGGGGAAACCAATAATCCACAGTAGTACTGTAATAAGATTATTAAATATATTTTTTTGCTTGCTTCATGCTAAAACTTTGCATTGTGGAACGTTTTAGGCTATTGCTTTGGATGGGGACTTTTTTTCTCTGTGTCATAAGAAAACAAGGCGATTTGGCTGAACGTGTGCCGTGGAATAATGAAGTGAATTTTTACCAAGTGAAACTGGTTTGATGCTTGTATTTTAGATGGACCCTTTAGCACGAGCAGTAGATCATCTCTATTGCATGCCAGATCACTGACCAGTAGTTCAGGTGTGGTGTTTCTACTGTAAAGCAGCCTTATCAGCAGTGTAATTCAGTCTCCCCAGCAGGCAGAACATCGGACACAAAGAGAATAGTGTTATCTTTGGCATCACAGATACTATGCAGTTCTGTTCTGTCCTCATCAACAATGGCTGCATTCTTTGTCGCCGTTTCCACATCACCAGGACTGGCTCTGTTGGAGTAGTTCAGTATAGAGGAAACCTATTTAGTAAACCTTATTTTTGTAGACTATAGAGTGTATAACCCCTCGTCACCTGGTTCCTCTCTTTCTTCCTAAGTTCCTACCTTCTAAGGAGTTTATCCTAGCCACTGTGCTTCTGCCTCTTCATTGCTTGCTCTTTTTCGATTTTAGGCTGGTTATCTGGAATGCACTTTGACAACTGCTGATGTAAAATGCTTCATAATATACATTTACTTGATATAAGTAAGCTAAGTAGTATGAAGTATCCCTCAGTTTCAGTGCCTGTTTGGTTATAGCCTACACTACAGCTTACTCCACTGCCATACAGTCTACTCATTTACTTGTGGAAATTAGAGCTGGGCGACTTGGACCAAAGTCCATATTGATGTGATAAATAGAAATAAGTTTAAAACATTTCATGTGCAACAGTTTAAAATGATCCTTTAAAAAAAAAACTACTAGTTTTGATTTTATTTACCCAGGTAGGCCAGTTGAGAACTTGTTCTCATTTACAACTGCGAACTGGTCAAGATAAAGCAAAGCAGTGCGACAAGTGTTACACATGGGATGGGATAAACAAACGTACAGTCAATAACACAATAGAAAAATCCACGTACAGTGTGTGCAAATGTAGGGAATAGAGGTGTAATAATTACAATTTAGCATTGATACTGGAGTGATAGATGTGCAAGTACAGCTATTGTGGTGCAAGAGGGTTAGTAATAATATGGGGAAGAGGTAGTTGGGTGTGCTATTTACAGAATGGCA
This sequence comes from Salvelinus fontinalis, assembly GCF_029448725.1. Classification (NCBI taxonomy): domain Eukaryota; kingdom Metazoa; phylum Chordata; class Actinopteri; order Salmoniformes; family Salmonidae; genus Salvelinus; species Salvelinus fontinalis. The sequence goes on from NC_074665.1 coordinate 72,152,312, forward strand.
GTGTACAGTGATCGGTAAGCTGCTCTGACAGCAGATGCTTAAAGTTAGAGAGGGAGATTTGACTTAAAAAAAAAATAATAATTCTTTATTCGTTCCAGTCATTGGCAGCAGAGAACTGGAAGGAAAGGCGGCCGAAGTAAGTGTTGGCTTTGGGGATGACCAGTGCAATATACCTGCTGGAGCGTGTGCTATGGGTGGGTGTTGCTATGGTGACCAGTGAGCTGTGATAAGGCGGGGCTTTACCTAGCAACGACTTATAGATGACCTGGAGCCAGTGGGTTTGGCGACGGTTATGTAGTGAGGACCAGTCAACGAGAGCATACAGGCCACAGTAGATAGTATATGGGGCTTTGGTGATAAAACAGACAGCACTGTGACATCCAGTTTGCTGAGTGGAGTGTTGGGGGCTATTTTGTAAATGACATCGCCAAAGTCGAGGATCGGTAGAAAAGTCAGTTTTACGAGGGTATGTTTGGCAGCATGATTGAAGGAGGCTTTGTTGCGAAATAGGAAGCCGACTCTAGATCTAATTTGATGGTTGTAGCCATCAATTGTCCTATTAACAATCACCCATATTAGCAAACAAATGTAATTTCAAACTTCATATTTCTTTAATATAGGCTTATTGTAATGATCGATATCAGCAAAATGCCTAGGGTAAAGTCAGGGTTTCCCTAACTCTGTCCTGGCCCACCACAGATGGAACAATGAAACAGATATTTCACCGGATGTATAAATGTGAAGCATCCAGTGGCCGACAGTGGGAGAAGATGGAACGAGATGGATTTGGCCAACATTTAGCAAATTCTCGTTTTTTATTATTTTATTTTTTACATTTGATCTAAATACAGTTTTCTGTTCCCAAAACTAAAATCTGTTACAAACCTAAGCTTTTATGTTTTTATTGACTTTACCCTTTGCCGAAGTTTTAAAAAGTTGCGTTGTTTAGGAGTGCAAAGGTGAATTGAGTTATTGCACGCGTGCACTTCAGCGTAGGCGTTCCCTTACGGAAATATGCAAATGAATGATAGAACGTGCCAATAGGATCTCGCTACCTCGTACTTGGCTCTACCCAACTCCTTGCTTGTTCCATTTGAAGCCTTTTCCAGAAATGAGAATTACACCAAAATAAAGCAGTTGTCTGAGGATGGTGCTGGACCATCTGGCATACAGTAAAAAGGGGACAGTTTGATTCATCTTTTAAATAAAGGTTAAAATCCAGGTCATGCTTTTGAGGTCGTTGGACAGTATTAGTATTATGAATCAATGAAGTTCATGTTTGGTTATAGAGTTTACTGTACTGCCACACTTAGCTTGTGGTGACTAGCCTAGTTTTAGGTCGACTTTTGGTAGCCCTTTGTCTGCACTGATTGTAGCAACCCAAACAAGTCTGGCATGATGCCAAGTTGTCTAACTGGACCTTAACCTTGGACCTTGGTGATTAGCATTATATGGCAAACAAGCCCCTTTATCAAAGCTTACCCTTGTGTGCCACTTCCAAATTCACAAACCCAAACTGGTTAGTGCTCTTAGTCTTTTTTCCATTTCTTTAGTGGTACAAATATCACTTGGGGCGCTCTCAACTCCAGTCCTGTCTGAATTCAATTATCTAGATAATCCTGTTAACATTATAGATGAACCATCTCTGGTACAGTGTACGCCGTCCTCACTCCCCTTCCAGTCATATCTGGCCATAGAAATAAAATTACTAGAACAGGTATATCCCTTCAGACTTCCGCAATAGTACAGTGCAATATCCATTCTAGTAATTGTGTTTCTCTGCCATCAACTCTCCTCTCTGTTATTTCTGGCCAATGGTTCACCACTACCAGTCTGATAACTGTATTCAAATAGGTCCTGTCCTCCCTGTCCATGTAATCTTTAGTAATTCAAATCTACAAGTCAAAACTGATTCCATATTTGAGGTTCTACTCTGAGATGCTTTACGAATACAAGCTCTGATACTGTTCAGTCAGGACAGCAGGTGAAGATGCTCATTAATCCAAACATGATCCAGCTACATTGACCTCTTTCAACGCTATAGCTGTTTTAATCATCAAAGGTATATCAATGTTGCAACAAAAGATCCCTGACTGCCTTGTCCTCCAGTCTAGTACGATCACAATGGCCTACTTCGTTATTACATTGGACTGTGCAAACTAATACAGGATTTACAGTTGAAGAAAGGGGGTGGGATCTCCCTCAGTGTAAATGTAGTGTATGAATATGGTACAGATAATCCATCAGATTCACTGACTAACCACCAGACTCGGGATATGCATCCCAATGGCTACATAGTCCCTGATCTAGGGCCCACTATATAGGGTGCCATTTCGGACGCATCCATGGCCTGTTCACATTAGTCTGTCTTCCATATATGGAAGTCTTCTCTTCTAATGGTTCCCACTGCTCCTCAGGCTCATTGCCTGTTCATTTGACTGCATGTAGTTTCAAATGATGCTGCAAGAATGCTCCTCACTCATGGTACTAAGCATACCTCCAGTCTGTTTCAGAAGTGATTCTGAGAGGGCATGGTGATGGTTGGTGAGAGACTTGCACAGGATGTGCTTTGGTTTCAGTAGTTATCTTGTCATCTTAACATTGTTCTATTTTAAGGTGGTGATCATGAAGTCAGATTTTGCTTTCAAAATGGGGCAGTGTGTACTTAAGTTTCATCTTGACTTTATGTTTTACTTGATATAATTAATTGTACAGCGTTGGTTACATTTAGTAGCCTATTCATGCACTTGTTTTAATACCGTCTGAGTAAATACATTTTTAAATGTAACTACATGCATAAGGAAATGTATCAATAGTTTTTTGGGGTTATCTGGATGACACTGCCACCATGTGGTTGGAAATGGATCCTCATGGTCACATTACAGTACCATGCAGGATAAACAGAATATCTAGACTATCCTCTTTCTCCTGCAGGTGGCAAGTTTATTTAAAAAATAATAGATATTTTTCTTTTTTGATTTAACATTACAACATTATAAAACACCTCAAATCTGCAAAATATTACAATAAGAGAACCATAAAGTATATGCTATTTTATGTTAAATGGGCTTTGTAGAGTCACATTCACTATTATGACTAAAATGTATAGGCACTATGTTAATTAGGCTAGAACATTCAATTAGTCTGTTAGATGACTGAATGAAACCTTGTAATCATCGTCAGTAAGGGCCCACAGGGAAACATTCAACAGCGTGCTGTCTAAACTGGACCTGTTCACATTCATTTTATGTCGCCTCCGTCTGTCCATTAATGGATTACTTTCTCGTCTTAGCGCTGACGGCATGACTACTTTCAGAGGTTGTTTGCTCACAGCAATTAAGTTCATAAGCGCTCCGCTCATCCCTCGTTCTGTTTTATTTTCTCTTCTGTGCTAAATGCAGATTAGCGGTGTCACAATGGCATCCAGAACCAGAGTAAACTGCTCATTATGCAGAGTGACCCGCTGCTGCTGTATGAATTATGCAAAGGACTGTGTGTCGGTGTGTTTTAGTAGCTGGCTCTTATTAGCATTCTAGATGGATGAATGGTTGGGAGGAGAGACATTGTGTCCCAAATGGCACCCTATTCTCGACAGTGCACTACTTCTGACGAGAGCCCTATAGTGACCGGGCTGACTCTGCAGTGGGGCATCAGGCAGGGTTGAGGATCATCGCACACGACACAGGAGATCAGTGGAGGTACCGCTCCTTTCGTCTGTCACACACACCGCCCCCTGTGTACACACAAACACGTAAACACACACACACTCACCTGCTGGTGTTGTGCAGTTCCATCTGCTTACTGTGAAGAAAAGAACAAAGGTTCTTCCTGCCTCCTCTCGTCTCTGAGTACAAGCTAAACATCATGGCTCCTGGCTCTGTGTATGTGTAATACATTTGGCTCTGTAAACACACTTGAATCCCCTATTTGTATTCATTCCTCCCTCTGTCCCTCCCTCTTCATGTCTATTGCTCTTTCTATTCACCCTCCTTCTATCTGTTTCTATCCCTCCCTCTCTCGTCTCTCTTTCTAACGAGAGGGAATCGTGAGTGTTGGAAACCCCCAAAGGATCTATCCTGGTGTGTCAGGCAGGGAAGGAGTGAACGGCTGTGTGTGTCTGGCGGCGCGTTGCATGTCTGTGTGCATGCAAGCGTGCGTGTCAGGCTGCATGTGCTATCCATCGTGCCACTTCACTGGATGCACTCATGCTTGGCTGAGTGTGTAGATGGACCACTAAAACTCCCCCACACACACACTACAGCCCCAACCCCAGTCTGTTTTACACAGTGCTGTATCTATATGTATTGTAGTACAGTACTCAAGGCATCTACGGAAACACATTAGGGTCATACTGTACGTCCTGCTCCCTGACTCAGTGTAGAGGTCAAAGGTCATAGACCCACATCCATCATTGACACCAGTCAAGGCAGCACACCTCAACTGCCATGTTTCTCAGCCTTGCAATGATTAATTTATGTATATTAAATCAAACCATTACCCCCCCCCCCCCGAAAGGCAAAGCTCTCAACTGAGATATTCAATTGCGTTTAGGGGGCTATCAGAACTGATCTAAACACCTACATGAATTCTATGTATTTTCTTTTAACTACGCAAGTCAGTTAACAACATTCTTATTTACAATGACGGCCTAGGAACCGATTTTTACCTTGTCAGCTCGGGGATTCAATCTAGCAATCTTTCGGTTACTTTTAGTGGTATAAAACCTGGGTATAAAAAGTCTAGATTGTGGCATTCAGTCAAATTGGTTAACATAGGTCAGTAATCACATTGGTTATTATTCCTTATGTCACCTCTGTATTTTAAGCATGCTGCGGTCTCATGATGGCTGATGCAATCTCAATTAAATGTCCTTCTCCTTTAATAGTAATATCCCCCTGGTATTGGCAGTCTCTGCCAGCAGCTGGCGCTAGAACCACCAATGAAACACCACTGAACTGATTATGGGTGGAACAAATATACCCACATTTCTATGCATGTGGGCGTTCTGGTGTTTTAGAATTATGATGTGGGTGTCTCAATCGCGCATGTTCAGAGAGCAGTTGAGATCATGCTCTCCCTCACAGCTATTTCTTTCACAGCTGTTTTCTTTGAATCTCCCTCCCTCTGATGCGCTATAACTGTGTCCCAAATGGAACCCTAGTCCCTTTATAGGTCATTACTTTGGACTAGGATTCTGGTCCACGGTAGTGCACTATGTAGTGAATAGGGTGGCATTTGGGATGCAGGCGATGCATCCTCACACGCGTATAGCAGTGCTGTTAGGAGACCTGAGTGGTGCAAAGCATTCCCTGTGTGTTTTAAAGTTCACACTGGTTGCCCCAGCAGGAGAGCTGCGATTGATTATTTTTTTATATATATATGACACGTGCTCAGCGCATGAATCCTCATCAGCAGGATGCTGGTAGCAACCTCGGAGATGAGCGAACGAGACGTCTCAAAGGCTTTGTATTCAGACTTCTTCAAATTTCAATCCTCCCAGGGGACTACAGACGGAGAAGAAGCCTGTCTCTCTCGCTCTCATAGAAACATGCATATACACACTCACTTTTTTAAAATGTTTTATATATATATAATATACACAGTTGAAGTTTAAATGCATTTGGCTAAGGTGTATGTAAACTCAGTTTTTCACAATTCCTGACATTCTATCCTAGTAAAGATTCCCTGTCTTAGGTCAGTTAGGATCACCACTTTATTTTAAGAATATGAAATGTCAGAATAATAGTACAGTGATTTATTTCAGCGTTTTCTTTCATCACATTGCCAGTGGGTCAGAAGTTTACATACTACACAATACTAATTGAGTGTATTGCCTTTTAAATTTAACTTGGATCAAATGTTTCGGGAAGCCTTCCATAAGCTTCCCACAATAAGTTGGGTGGATTTTGGCCCATTCCTCCTGACAGAGCTGGTGTAACGGAGTCAGGTTTGTAGGTCTCCTTGAGGTCAGGGCTTTGTGATGGCTACTCAACTTTGGAAGTATGCTTGGGGTCATTGTCCATTTGGAAGACCCATTTGCGACCAAGCTTTATCTTCCTGACTGATGTCTTGAGATATTGCTGCAATATATCCACAATTTTCTTTCCTCATGACGCCATCTATTTTGAAGTGCCCCAGTCCCTCCTGCAGCAAAGCACACCCACAACATGATGCCGCCACCCCCGTGCTTCACAATTGGGATGGCGTTCTTCTGCTTGCAAGCATCCCCCTTTTTCCTCCAAACACAACAATGGTCATTATGGCCAAACAGTTCTATTTTTGTTTCAGACCAGTGGACATTTCTCCAAAAAGTACGATCTTTGTCCTCTTGTGCAGTTGCAAAACGTAGTCTGGCTTTTTTATGGTGGTTTTGGAGCAGTGGCTTCTTCCTTGCTGAGCGGCCTTTCAGGTTATGTCGATATAGGACTCGTTTTACTGTGAATATAGATACTTTTGTACCGGTTTCCTCCAGCATCTTCACAAGGTCCTTTCCTGCTGTTCTGGGATTGATTTGCACTTTTCGCACTAAAGTACGTTCATCTCTAGGAGACAGAATGCATCGCCTTCCTGAGCGGTATGACAGAAGTCTCCCCATGGTGTTTATACTTGCGTACTATTGTTTGTACAGATGAACGGGTTACCTTCAGGCATTTGGAAATTGCTTCTAATTTTGAACCAGACTTGTGGAGGTCTACAATTTCTTTTGAGGTCTTGGCTGATTTCTTTTAATTTTCCCATGATGTCAAGCAAGGAGGCACTGAGTTTGAAGGTAGGCCTTGAAATACATCCACAGATACACCTCAATTGACTCAAATGATATCAATTAGCTTATCAGAAGCTTTTAAAGCCATGACATTTTCTGTAATTTTCCAAGCTGTTTAAAGGCACAGTCAACTTAGTGTATGTTGACTTCAACTGTGTGTATTATATTTAATCCCTGAACAAAAGTATACAAAACAAATATAAATGCAACAATTTTAAAAGATTTTATATAATGAAATCAGTGGATTGAAATAAATAAATGAGGTCCTAATCTCTGGATTTCATATAACTGGAAATACAGATGGCCCCCTCCAAAAAAAGGGGGCTCAGGATATCGTCACGGTTTCTCTGTGCATTAAAATTGCCATTGATGTTAAAATGCAATTGTGTTCATTGTCTGTCGTTTATGCCTGCTTATAACCCCACCGTGGGGCACTCTGTTCACAACGTTGACATCAGCAAACTGCTTGCCCACATGACGCCATACACGTGGTTGTCAGCCGGCTGGACGTAAGGCCATATTCTCTGAAACGACATTGGAGGTGGCTTATGGTAGAGAAAATATTTAAGTTCTCTGGCAACAGCTCTGATGAACATTCCTGCAGTCAGCATGCCAATTGCACACTCCCTCAACTTGAGACATCTGCGGTGTTGTGACAACTGCACATTTTAGTTGCCTTTTATTGTCCCCAGCACAAAATGCACCTGTAATGTTCCACCACACCTGTCAGGTGGATGGATTATCTTGGGAAAGGAGAAATGCTCACTAACAGGGATGTAAACAAATGTGTGTGCACATTGAGAGAAATAAGCTATAAGGTTGTATGGAATATTCCTGGGATCTTTTATTTCAGCTCATTAAACATGGGAACAACACTTGTTGCATTTGTTCAGTGTAAATACATGCACAAACGTGTGTGTGTTCCCACGACCCCTCCATAAGGCAGATAACCAGTGGTGGGGCAGCGGCGGTGACCTGTTTCAGAGAAAATATAAACTGATCCTCATGACCAAATATACTCAAGTGTTGGTTTATTTCAAGGACAACACCAGTCCTTTTAATGCTAGCTGAAGGCCCATGGCCTGGAGGGGCTGACTTTTGTTAGAACCCTGGGGATGAGAACTGGCCCGCGTCCACAGAGATGGAAAGAGGTCTCATCTTTGTATCTGTGCCATTATGGCATGTGTGACAGCATGTGCAGCGCCATTGAGGTTATCGACATTATTAAAGTAGTCCAATTTCTTTTCTGTTTGAAAGAAGTTAATATTGGTGATTTGCTGGAGTTTTGACCCAAATCTAGTCATTTATTTTGGCCTCTACGTGTCTAATGTATATCTAAAAGACATTTACAAAGCATAGCACCCAATTTGAAGAGCATGCTCTGATCATTGGCTGATCTATTCCAACCAGTAGGAAACTCCACCCAGTTGACTACTTTATAAAATGGTGTAGGCAGTCAATGGCGCAAAGTCCATGGTTAAACATGTTGAGTCCTTTGTCTCTATGGCTGCGTCCCAAAGGGCACCCTAAGTCCTCTGGTCAAAAGTAGCGCACTATTAAAAAATGACATTTGCAACACAGCTCTTGTTGAAAGTAATATGAGAATAAACATTCACCCCTCTTTGTAGTTTGTTTCAATGTTAAGTGCACAAGTACAGTGAAATGCCTTTCTTGCAATCTCAAAAACATCAATGCAATAATCATCAATCATTTTAATACTAGAAGAAATATGAAGAACACAAGTAAGCATACAATATACAGGTTCAGTACCATATTTACAATGTGCAGGGATACTGGAGTGGTGCAGTCAAAGTATTCAGACCCCTTGACTTTTCCCACATTTTATGTTACAGCTTTATTCTAAAATGGATTAAATACATTTTTCCCCTCAATCTACACCCCATAATGAAGCAAAACTTATTTTTGTATATGTATATTAAAAATGCATACTTTATTTGCATACGTAATCAGGCCCTTTGCTATGAGACTGGAAATGGGTGCATCCTGTTTCCATTGATTATCATTGATGTTTCTACAACTTAATTGGAATTCACCTGTGGTAAATTCAATTGATGGGACATGATTTGGAAAGGCAGAAACCTGTCTATATAAGGTCCCACGGTTGACAGTGCATGTCAACAAAAACCAAGCCATGAGGTCGAAGGAATTGTCCATAGAGCTCCGAGACAGGATTGTGTCGGCACAGATCTAGGGAAGGGTATCAAAAAGGGTACCATTCTGCAGCATTGAAGGTCCCCAAAAACCCCAGTGGACTCCATTCTTAAATGGAAGAGGTTTGGCACCACCAAGACTACCTAGACCTGGCTGCCTGGCCAAACTGAGCAATCAGAGAAGGGCCTTGGTCAGGGAGGTGACTCAGACAAAGTTCCTCTGTGGAGATGGGAGAACCTTCCAGAAGGACAACCATCTCTACAGCACTCGACCAATCAGGCCTTTATGGTAGTGGCCAGACGGAAGCCACTCCTCAGTACAAGGCACATGACAGCCGCTTGGAGTTTAACAAAAGGCAACTAAAGGACTCTGACCATGAGAAACACGATTCTCTGGTCTGATGAAACCAAGTGTCACGTCTGGAGGAAACCTGGCACCATCCCTACGGTGAAGCATGGTGGTGGCAGCATGCTGTGGGGATGTTTTTCAGCGATTTGGGAGGCAAGTCAGGATCAAGGGAAAGTTTAACGGAGCAAAGTACAGAGATCTTGATAAATGTGTTCCATACCTCTACGTTGTAGAATAATAGTGAAGACAACTATGAAATAACACATTTTGGAATCATGTAGTAAAAGTTTGAAACAAATCAAAATGTGAGATTCTTCAAAGTAGCCACCCTTTGTCTTGATGACAGCTTTGCACACTTGGCATTCTCTCAACCAGCTTCATGAGATTTGTCACCTAGAATGCATTTCAATTAACAGGTGTGCCTTTTGTTAAGTTAATTTGAAATGTCTTTCCTTAATGCGTTTGAGCCAATCAGTTGTGTTGTGACAAGGTAAGGGTGGTATACAGAAGATGGCCCTATTTGGTAAAAGACCAAATCCATATTATGGTAAGAACATATCAAATCAGTAAAGAGAAACGACATTCAATCATTACTCTAAGAGATGAAGGTCAGTAAATGCGGAACATTTTAAAGAACTTTGAAAGTTTCTTCAAGTGCAGTTGCAAAAACCCTTAGCGCTATGATGAAACTGGCTCTCATGAGGACCACCACAGGAAAGGAAGACCCAGAGTTACCTCTGCTGCAGAGGATACGTTCATTAGTTAGTCTTGCTTGTGCCAAGAAAAAGGAGCAATGGACATTAGATCTGAGTCCAAATTTGAGATTTTTGGTTCCAACCGCCGTGTCTCTGTGACGCAGAGTAGGTGAACGGAGGATCTCTGCATGTGTGGTTCCCACCGTGAAGCATGGAGGTGCTTTGCTGGTGACACTGTCAGTGATTTTATTTAGAATTCAGAGCACACTTTACCAGCATGGCTACTACACCATTCTGCAGTGATATGCTATCCCATCTGGTTTGTGCTTAGTTCCACTATCATTTGTTTTTCAACAGGACAATGACCCAAAACACACCTCCAGGCTGTGTAAGGGCTATTTGACCAAGGAGAGATATGGAGTGCTGCATTAGATGACCTGGCCTCCACAATCCTTCAACCCAATTGGGATGAGTTGGGCCGCCGAGTGAAGGAAAAGCATTCAACAAGTGCTCAGCATATGTGGGAACTCCTTCAAATGTCACCCTGGAAAAGCATTCTTCATGAAGCTGTTTGAGAATGCAAAGCTGTCATCAAGGCAAAGGGTGACTACTTTGAAGAATCATTTTTTTGTTTTTTTGTTTAACACGGTTTTGGTTACTACATTATTCCATGTTATTTCCGGGGTTTTTTTCAATTTAAAGTTCTTGTTTTTCAACCAAAACACATTCCATGCTCACAGATGTGACACCCCCCCCCCCCCCCAAAAAAATATATATATTAAAAACAAACTTGCAGCAGCACTATCAAGGTTCTTGTTAGCCATTTCCAGCCTTAGCTGAGACGACGAGATAATAATTAGTTTTTACAGCACCTTACACTATTACATAGTTTTGATATCTTCACTGTTATTCTATGATGTAGAAAATAGTAAAAGTAACTAGAATGAGTAGGTTTCCAAACCTTTGCTTGGAACTATGTAAATATGATTTCAGTTTTATTTTTATTACATTTGCTAATGTCTAAACCTGTTCGCTTTGCTTTTATCGTATATTGTGTGTAGATTGAAGGGGGAAATAATTTTTAAAATACATTTTAGAATAAGACTAACGTAACAACAAAATGTGGAGAAACTGAAGGTCTGAATACTTTCCTGAATGCGATATGTAAGGTGACTAATCAACAGGATGTAAAATAAACAGCAGCAGCTTGCGAGTGTGTGTGTGTAGACAGTATAAATGTATGTGTAAGTTAGCAGATGGTGTGAGTGTGCATTGACAGTGTAAAAATTAAAAGGTCAATAAAGATGGGTTAACTCAGTATGTGTAGCTATTTAGCAGTCTTATTGCTTGGGGATAGAAGTTGTTCAGGAGCCTGTTGGTGCCAGACTTGATGCACCGGTACCGATTTGCTGTGCGGAAGCAGTGAAAATAGTCTGTCTTGGGTGGTTGGTGTCTTTTTAATGATTTTTCTGGGCCTTCCTTCCACACTGCCTGATATAGATGTCCTGGTTGGCAAGGAACTCTGCCCCAGTGATGTAATGGGCTATCTGCACAGCCCTCTGTAGCGCCACGCGATTGAGGGCGGTACTCTTGCCATACCAAGCAGTGATGCAGGCTATTTGCAGTGTGTGCACGTGTCAGAGGACAGTCAAACAAACCATACATTGTAGTTTAAACATTGTCTCGTTCTTTAATACCTAGTACTCCATCCTAATGCCCGAATGTTATATCCTGATTAGAAGATTCAATTCATTGCGACGCTTTCTCACAGGTTACAACAGACAGAAGAGAGGCACTCACTACATTTCAGGCATTGAAGGGAAAAGTACATCTATTTCCGAGCGGGGGAGAGATAATTAATGATGCGTTCTGGTGTCGGGATGAGCCTTCCCACTGACTATTGATTTGAAACAAACTGACTAACCCTTTGAAGGCTTTGACAAACAATTTAATTGGGGGGGAAACAACTTTCACCTCACCCTCTCCTCCTTTCATCACCCTCTCCACTTATGAGTACCAAATGGTATCCAATTCCCTATATAGTGCACTACTTTTGAAAATATAGCACTATATAGAGAGTAGATTGCCATTTGGGACGTACTACTCCTTTCATCACATCCCCAAGCTGTTTTCTCCTCTGTGTGACCTATGACCTATAGAAACCATTACTGTGCATCTGGCCTGCTGCCTCTGTACTATATTGGTCCCATGTGACTCTTTTGTTAGAGCATGGGGCATGAAACTCCGGGGTTGTGGGTTAGATTCCCACTGGGGACTAGAGCGTCTGCTAATGTCAAATGTAGTTACACACACAGTTGAAGTTTACATACAGTTAGTTTGGTGTCATTAAAACTAGATTTTCAACCACTCCACAAATTTCTTGTTAACTATCTACTTTGCATGACAAGTCATTTTTCTAACAATTGTTTTAGACAGATTATTTCACTTATCACAATTCTAGTGGGTCAGAAGTTTACATACACTAAGTTGACTGTGCCTTTTTTTTAAACGGCTTGGAAAATTCCAGAAAGTTGTCATGGCTTTAGAAGCTTCTGATAGGCTCATTGACGTCAATTGGAGGTGTACCTGTGGATGTATTTCAAGGCCTACCTTCAAACTCAGTGCCTCTTTGCTTGACATCATAGGAAAATCAAAAGAAATCAGCCAAATCCTCAAAAGAAATTGTAGACCTCCGTCTGGTTCATCCTTGGGAGCAATTTCCAAATGCCTGAAGGTACCATGTTCATCTGCACAAACGATATTACGCATAAACACCATGGGACACCAAGTATAAACACCATGGGACCACGCAGCCATCATACCGCTCAGGAAGGAGACACGTTCTGTCTCCTAGAGATGAACGTACTTTGGTGCAAATCATTCACAGATCAGCAGCAAAGGACCTTGTGAAGATGCTGGAGGAAACGGGTACAAAAGTATCTATCCTCAGTAAAACGAGTCCTATATTGACACAACCTTATGACCAGCGTTATGTTTGGAGGAAAAAGGGGGAGGCTTGCAAGCCGAAGACCGCCATCCCAACCGTGAAGCACTGGGGTGGCAGCATCATATTTTGGGGGTGCTTTGCTGCAGGAGGGATTGGTGCACTTCACAAAATAGATGGCGTCATGAGGGAGGAACATTATGGGGATGTATTGAAGCAAAATGTCAAGACATCAGTCGGGAAGTTAAAGCTTGGTCGCAAATGGGTCTTCCAAATGGACAATGACCCCAAGCATACTTCCACAGTTGTGGCAAAATGGCTTAAGGACAACATAGTCCAGGTATTGGAGTGGTCATCACAAAGCCCTGACCTCAATCTTATAGAAAATTGGTGGGCAGAACTGAAAAAGCGTGTGCGAGCAAGGAGGCCTACAAACCTGACTCAGTTAGACCTGCTCTGTCAGGAGGAATGGGCCAAAATTCACCCAACTTATTGTGGGAAGCTTGTGGAAGGCTATCAGAAACGTTTGACCCAAATACTAATTGAGTGTATGTAAACTTCTGACCCACTGGGAATGTGATGAAAGGAATTAAAGCTGAAATAAATCACTCTACTATTTCACATTCTTAAAATAGTGGTGTTCCTAACTGTTCTAAAACAGGGAATTTTTACTAAGATTAAATGTCAGGTGTATGTAAACTTCCGACTTCAACTGTATTTAAATACTTTTTCATTGTAGAGTGCTTTTCAGTTAGACAGTAATCATTGAACTCTAACATTGAGCAACCATTCCAAAAATAGGATTTAATAAAAAAGGGCAAAAAACATTAAATGAGAATTAAAAAGATAAATAGTAGCTTAGTACTATATATAAGGTGATAACTAAGACTAAAACAATACTGTCTGCTACCAATACAAGGAAGGCTGTCTCAGTTCTGAGAGGATGCACACAGATGGGGAAGATTGGTTCTAGAACTAGTCTCTGCTCTACTTCAGATGCCTAGCTGTTTAAAACTAAGATTGTCCAAATATTTTAAAACAATTTGTCGTTTTGTAGAGCAAAACTGTTTGGTCCTACGCAGCGCATGGATCCCTTTTGTGCACTCAACGTTGTTGATCCGTTGAGTTTCCATTTAGGCCTATTTGTCAGAACTGTGAAACCAGCTGTATAGCCCACTGGCTTTAAAAATTATTATTTTTTTAATTAAAGAATGTTGGTCAATGTTGTCTGCTTTTCATTAAATCTTGCATAGCTGTTCTTATGGCCTAAAATACATTGTTCATATGGGCAGAATATTAGCTGTAGATGGTTGAGGTACAGTATGATGATGGAAGATGGATGCGTCAATTATTTTGACAACAGCGGAGTGGCTTCCCCAAGCTGCATAATAACAGTGCCTAAAACTACTTGATTCATCAGTGGTGCATTATTTTTGCTGCTCTAACAAGGCAGTAAAGACAATGGGATAAAAAATATTTTTTTCAAATTACCACAATCATGAGACTCAGATGTCGGAAAAGCGAAGAAACCTTTTTGCCCGTCACGACCTGAACCAAGACAGGAGCAGTCCCTGTACTGGCAGCATTTCATCACTGGTAAGTCTAATCGATTTTAGAGTTTAGTTTGTTTGTTCAGGGCTACAACACAAGTGTGCTGTTGGGAGGACTGGAATTGGAAACCACTGCTGTAGGCCTATTGCTGCATTGGCATTGCATGCCATTATGAGCTGCAAAATGGGTTCACATGGCTGATTATCCTGAGGGGGGAAAAAAGAGACAAACTAATTGGAGAGCTTACGACTGAACAAAATGGTAATGTTCATTGAGAATACATCTCAGCAACCCAGACAAATTAGATGGATTCCCTTCCACTCTTTATTGCAGGATTGTGATCTGTGATGACTCAACATTGATACTAGCTAATCTTGAATAGTAAGTTAACAATTTAAAACAAGTTAATACCTTCACTTCAAAGAATCACTCATACTGAACAAAAATATAAACATGTTTTTTTTTAAATGTATTATTTAACCAGGTAGGGCAGTTGAGAACAAGTTCTCATTTACAACTGACCTGGCCAAGAGAAAGCAAAGCATTGCGACAGTTACACATTGGATTAACAAATGTACAGTCAGTAACAATAGAAAAAAATCTACGTACAGTGGGTGCAAATGTAGTAAGATTAGGGAGGTAAGGCCATAGTGGCGAAATAATTACAATTTAGCAATTAACACGAGTGATAATGTGCAGAAGATGAATGTGCAAGTAAATAGATATTTATGTAAAGAGTTGGTCATTTTTCATGAGCTGAAATAAAAGAACCCTCAAATGTTCCATATGTACAAAGCTTATTTCGCTAATTTTGTGCACAACTTTGTTTACATCCCTGTTAGTGAGCATTTCGACTTTGCCAAGATAATCTACCTGACGTGTGGCATATCATTAACAGCATGATCAGTACACAGGTGCACCTTGTGCTGGGGACAATAAAAGGCAGTTCTTAAATGTGCTGTTTTGTGTCACAACACAATGCCACAGATGTCTCAAGTTTTGAAGGAGTGTGCAATTGGCATGCTGACTGCAGGAATGTCCAGCAGAGCTGTTGTCACAATTTTAACGTTTTAATGGGTTTTAGAGAATTTGGCAGTATGTCCAACCGGCTTCACAACCGCAGAACATGTGTAACCACCCCAGCCCAGGCCTGGCTCCCAAGTTCATGGGCCTATGCCCACCCATGTCTGCGCCCCTGCCCAGTAATGTGAAATCCATAGATTAGGGCCACATTTATTTCAATTTACTGATTTAACTTATTTGAACTAGAACTCGACAAAAATAAAACAATTTAAGATTTTGCTAAGTATAATTTCAAAGTGTACAAATAAGCTAACTCAAATGTAAAGTTTGGACATCTTAGTGACAAGTAGGTTGTTGTTATTATTACTAAAGCGTAATGTCAGGGGAACAATAGCAGAGGTGGCCAACCTCAGTCTACTGATCCCTGATCTATTGGGTGAGCAGACTTCTGTTCCAGCCCAACAAGGGCTGTTCCAGCCCAACCAGTTTTAATAGGTTTATACATTGTTACATTTTAAACTTTCTATTTTCAAAATTAGCGAACATAGGTACACCTATAATCCATGGTATTCGTTGGGACCTCATCTGCAGACAGAGTTTCACGGCCCCCAAGGACAGAAAACACACAGGCTGCATTATACTCATTCGACAGTACTGAATATTATTTTGTTCTCTCTGTCCTCAGTTCTTCTTGCTAGGGACTGGAACTAGATAATCTTTTCATAATGTCCTCCTATAAAGGTACCTACCCTATCCAGAGTAGTCTACACTCCCTTCTCTGACAGCTGGAACCGCTTGCTAGTCCTTTCATCTTCTTCCATAGCTGTCAGTTGGCTAGCTACAAATGCATTTAAAGTTACAATGATAAATACATCAAAATAACTAGCTAATATGAAGTTAGCAGGTTGATATTTAATTCACTTGGCTAGCTATACAGTATGTAAAGTTAGCTAGCTATCAAACATTGTTAGCCGCTGATTTGAGTTAGCCTGCACGCAAAGTTTCTGTAGCAAGCTAGCCATAGCCAATGGCTAGATCGTTTTCTTTTTCTTAAAAAAAAACAACTTACTTGAATAGATTATCCTGCTGCCTTTTGTTTTTTGGGTCCGTAATTTTTCTAAATGGGCAGTTTTCCCGAAATTTCCGGTGGTACTGTAGCAAAACACAGCCAGCCATGTGGACAATGGAGGACTTCCACCAGACTGGGTCTTCCAACATGGTGCCTGGTTCTTTGCTTGGTGATTTGACACAACTGCAAGCCCTCTATAGGCTACCAAACTTTGATCAGTTAACATTTCATGCTGCAAAAGACCACCATTTGTACGTTTTCAATGAAAAAAATACTGTCACAACTATTTAAAAAAAAAAAAAACTTTCTGTTTTGACACACAATGTAATAATAGCCTATGATTTAAAGGCTTCGGCTATACTGGGCTCTCGCCATCATTATTCACATTCCAATTCAATCAAGTCGCAATTATCAGCTTTGGTATTGACATCCGTGAGCAAGCTTTCTGAATAAGGAGCGATACATGGGTAGGTCTACCAGGGGAAAACATCTGAAAATGAAATCCAATGTTTATATAAAATGTCTGGCTTTTCCCTTATGTTTGAACAGTTGAGTAAGTCCATTTGTCCTATTGTTTCATTTAGTCTTGATACATTTGTTTTGCTATTTCAAAAGAACAGAATACCATATTTTGAGTTGGCTGTATAGGCTAATATACTAAAGATCTGCGGTTCAATTTTAAGGCAAGGGCATCTTTTTAAATTATATTCATTTTTCTTGATAGGATGTAGTCAATTTTTAGGGTTTTGAAATCAGTGTTTTTGTCCCTCCCATTGTTCCCATTTTGTCAATAAAAACAACACTAACATTGGACTGTTGTAAAATCCTGCCCTGGTACGACACTTGCATTCAAATTATTTGAATAAACATTTGAACCTGTTTAATAATAATTCCTACATTTTTAGCCTGTATAGTTTGGACTGTCCTTTTCGCAATGAATGAAACATCAAAACATAGAAAAACCATGTGTGAATCAGCTGATTGTTGTAACAGTGTTTGAGTTCAATGTCAAATTTCACAGCTAAATGCTTATTGTATTGATAGGCAAACAACACTGCCATTAATGCAAAGAACGATTTTGGACAAAATGTTTATTAGAATGTATAAAAATTAACAATCCCGTGATGCCCAAATGAAGGTTTTAGTTTTAGGTCATACTTAAATGTAAAATACTAATAGGCCACAAACTAAAGAAGACTATCTTATTAACTTAAGATTCTCATCAAGACAGGCAGACGGTACAGACAAAGTACAGTAAGCTATACCTTGCACAAGAAGAGTATAGGCTATTTTAAGAGAATTAATGCAAATGTATGCTGCTCATGAACAATAACTATGCCCAATTGATTACCTTTTTCAAACTATCCTCTTTGAACTGCCGGATCTGGATAAATGGCTTTGAAAGTCCAATGGTCTAATTGCAAGTCATTCATACGCTAATAATCCAAATTTTCTGCTATCGGCTCTTAACCAACCATGCTTTTTTTGTTTTTTTGCGTTGTTCGTAACGTGTTTTGTACATAATGTTGCTGCTACTGTCTCCTTTATGACCGAAAAGAGCTTCTGAACTGGGATTACTCACCTCATGACGCCTAGCAAAATCTGAAAAGCGGTTCCTTCATTTATTCCATAGGATATTTTTAGATTCACTTAAAATAAGGTCTGTTTCGTGTAGGCTTACATCACCGTGCCAATTTTATAACTGTAGATATCCATAGGACAAGGTAACTCTGATCAATCTTGGCTAATTATAAGCGAAGATTAAAAAAAATTGTAGGGTGGATTTATGAAAATATGTTGACAAACGTTACCCTATCCTAGTGAGATTTACACGGGTATCAAAACGTCGAGGCGGTTTAAGCCTGCACGTAACACAGACCTTATTTGAAGTAGATCAAGACATTCTCTATGGAAGACATGAACGGTAAAATAACGAAGGAACCCCTTTCAAATTCAGCCGCAAGTTATTACAGGAATTATAACGCGTTGCCTATTTCTCTCTAAACCATATACCTTTGACTAATCCAGAAAATATCACCTCAAACAAAACGTTTATTCCGTTCCGTATTTTATCTAACGGGTGGCATCCATGAGTCTAAATATTCCTGTTACATTGCACAACCTTCAATGTTGTCATAATTACGTAAAGTTCTGGCAAATTAGTTTGCAAAGAGCCGAGCGGCCCAAACTTGCATACACCCTGACTCTGCGTGCAATGAACGCAAGAGAAATTACACAATTTCACCTGGTTAATATTGCCTGCTAACCTGGATTTCTTTTAGCTAAATATGCAGGTTTAAAAATATATACTTGTGTATTGATTTTAAGAAAGGCATTGATGTTTATGGTTAAGTACACATTGGAGCAATGACAGTCATTGATTGATTGTTTTTTATAATATAAGTTTAATGCTAGCTAGCAACTTACCTTAACTTACTGCATTCGCTAACAGGCAGGCTCCTCGTGGAGTGCAATGC